>NC_057810.1:676892730-677103375 GCF_018294505.1 Triticum aestivum
AGGAGAAGAACACAATCATATAGGCTAGACATCTAGGGTTTAGCCATTACGATCTCGAGGTAGATCAACTCTTGTAACCCCTATACTCATCAAAGTCAATCAAGCAGGAAGTAGGGTATTACCTCCATTAAGAGGGCCCGAACCTAGGTAAACATCGTGTCCCCTGCCTCCTTGTTACCATCGATCCTCAGACGCACAGTTCAGGACCCCCTACCCGAGATCTGCCAGTTTTGACACTGATGTTCGTGCTTTCATTGAAAGTTCCACTGTGTCATCACCAGAAGGCTCGATGGCTCCATCAACTATCCACGACGACACCGCCCCGAGGGAGATTTTTCTCGCCGGCCAAATCGTCGTATTCAGCGGGTTTGCACTGCGTGCCAATTCGATTGGCCATCTGGAGTAGATCGATAGCTACGCCCCTGGTCATCAGATCAGTTTTGGAAACCTAAACTACGTCGCTAATATCTGAGGAGACTTGATCTTCCAAGGGTTCGCGACTCCAGCCGTAGCTCCGGCCTTAGTTCCCGAACTCCTCGTCGAGTCCGAAGACGGGGGTTTGGAGCCCGCCGGACTCTCTGCAGCCATAGAGCTCAACACCGGAGATAAGGAGGGATCGTTTCACCGGCTGGCCTAGAGTCACCCCAGGCTCCCTCTATCCTCATCGAGCCAGTCTCGCCTCCATACACCAGCTTCAAACTCTCGAGGTCTGTATTATACGAGCTCCTCTGAGGAACTCCTGTCCTGTCCCGCTCCACAGACTCTCGCTTCCCTGTCCAAACCTCGCCCTTAAACGAGGCCCTAGACTTAATGCAGTCTCTCACCATTGCAGAAGGATCATTGCCGAACTACTCCCAGCTGACACTAGGGGCTGAGAGCGGGGAATTTTACGTCCCACCCACCACCCACGTCATAGCCACTATCGAGGACTTAACCAACGTGCTTGATTACGCTTCCGAAGACATCGACGGCATGGACGATGATGCCGAAGAAGAGCAAGGCCAGAACCCGCCGTTTACCGGACGCTAGACGACCACTTCTTCATACGACATATACATGGTGGACACACTCAAAGAGAATGATGCCGACGATGGGAAGATTCTAGAGGATGAAATTGTTGAAGCACCTACAAAACGTCGACGTCAGCGGTGCCGATCAAAATCACGTCGCGAAAAAGATAACAATACCAGCACCAGAGACACTAACACCCCAGATAACACCGAAGACCAAGAAGCCCATGTCGAGCCAACATCCGAGCAGGATGATTTGGAAGAGGGGCAAGTCAACCCCGATGATCTTATCGGGGATGAGGGCTCGGAGGATAGTAACCACCTACTGACCTCCAAAGAGGATGAGAGCATGGGTGACGAAGACTTCATCATACCAGAGGACCCCCTCAAACAAGAGCGCTTCAAGCGCCGGCTAATAGCCACAGAAAGAAGCCTGAGAAAGAAGCGGCAGCAACTTCAAGCCGATCAGGGTCTACTCAATGATAGATGGATTAATGTCCTGGCAGGCGAGGAATACATCCTCGAGCACCCAACTAAGAGCTACCCAGAGCGCAGGTTGCTCTCTCAATTCGACGATGAGGTCCCAGAGCCTATACAGACAGCGCGTAACACAGCTGACGGACCTGATCAGCCACCTCGTGGTCGGGACAGAGCGGCAACCCAAGCCGAACACCAACCTGCGCCACCTCGCCCTAGAGGAAGAGAAACAACCGCTGCAGGACACATGCATGACCTGCGACAGGACCTGGACAACAGAGCCGGTCATACCAGATCAATTTATGGATCACAAGGGCATGCACCAGCGCGAGAAGACGACTATCAAGCCTGGCGCGATAAACACAACCTCACACGGGCCGAAAACCGCATACGGACTCCATCCGAACTGCGTCATGATGTCACCTAATATAGAGCAACCACACACCCTCTATGCTTCACCGATGAAGTAATGGAGCACCAGTTCCTAGAAGGGTTAAACCCATAAACATTGAATCATACGATGGCACCACAGATCCCGCAGTATGGATTGAAGACTTTCTTCTCCATATCCACATGGCCCGCGGTGATGACCTACATGCCATCAAGTACCTCCCCCTAAAACTTAAGGGACCAACACGACATTGGCTGAATAGCCTCCCAGAAAACTCTATTGGAAGCTGGGAAGACTTGGAGGACGCCTTTAAAGACAACTTCCAAGGTACCTATGTTCGGCCCCCGGATGTCGATGACTTTAGTCACATAATCCAGCAACCCAACAAATCAGCCCAGAAGCTCTGGACCAGGTTCTTAATTAAAAAGAACCAGATTGTGGATTGTCCGGACGCCGAAGCCCTCGCGGCCTTCAAACATAGTGTCTGAGATGAGTGGCTCGCCCGACACCTCGGCCAAGAGAAACCGAAGTCCATGGTAGCCCTTACCGCACTTATGACACGCTTTTGCGCGGGAGAAGATAGCTGGCTCACTCGTAGAAGCAATAGCACCAGCGACCCAGGCATGTCTAAAGTCTAAGACGGCAATGGCAAACCACAGTGCGACAAGAACAAGCGTCTAAATAATACAGAAGACACGGCGGTGAACGCCGGATTCAGCGGAAGAAGCCATTCAAAGGAAACAAACATGGTCCATCTAGTTTGGACAGAATACTTGATCGGCCTTGCCGGATTCATGGCACCCCCGATAAACCTTCCAATCACACCAACAGAAATTGTTGGGTGTTTAAACAGGCCGGCAAGCTCAACACCAAACACAAGGAGAAAAGGTCGCCCAGCGAGGATGACGATGAAGAGCCTCGCCCACCGAACACAGGGGGGCAGACGCAATTTCCCCTCGAGATCAAAACGGTGAATATGATCTATGTCACACACATCCCCAAACGAGAGCGCAAGCGCGCATTAAGGACGTCTACACCGTAGAGCCGATAGCCCCAAAATTCAACCCATGGTCGGCTTGCCCAATCACCTTCGATCGAAAGGACCACCGACTAGTATCCATCATGGAGGACCGGCAGCTTTGGTCCTTGATCCAATCATCAATGGATTCCATCTCACACGAGTCCTCATGGACGGCGGCAAACAGCCTTAACCTGCTCTATCAGGATACCATCCGCAAAATGGGTATCAATCCGTCAAGAAACAAGCCCACGAAAACTACCTTTAAAGGAGTAATACCTAGCATAGAGGCCCGCTACTCGGGCTCAATAACATTGGAAGTTGTCTTTGGCTCGCCCGACAACTTCCGCAGTGAAGACTTGATCTTCGATATCGTACCCTTCCGAAGTGGCTATCACGCACTGCTCGGACGAACCGCTTTTTCTCGATTCAACATGGTGCCGCACTATGCTTATTTAAAGCTCAAGATGCCCGGTCCACGCGGTGTCATAATAGTCAATGCAAACACAGAACGCTCCCTCCGCACAGAGGAGCACACTGCAGCTCTTGCAGCCGAGGTACAGAGCGGACCACTTAAGCCACACACCTCGTCGGTCATCAAGCCGTCGGACTTTGTTAAAAGAGTCCAGTCAGTCCCACAAGCTAGTGGCTCGGTACATCCAGAGCTAGACTAGCAGTTCTACCTCCGTCGATCGACGCGTACACCCGCGGAATTTCTATCGTGCATGCATCATTACGCACTCAAAATACCTTGGGCATCGGTAGAGGCGTAATACGGGAAGGTCGATAGTACGGCTCGACCCTATATGACCTTCCACCTTTTTCACTTACTTTTTTTACCAAAGGTGCATTCGAGCCCATGTATCCGATGGACTTACAAGGACTCACTCCGAGCCCGGTTCCGTACGGCAAACAAAAGACTGTTTCCTTCAAGGAACCCCTCTCTACAGGACAAAAGCGGTGTAGACGTGCGGCAGGACATCCAAAGGACTCTTCGGACCAAACCTTATTTAAAAGGACCTGTACTGAGCTTTTCTCCTTATTATTAGACCCCTAGCATGTAAAATGATTTTGGTGCTTATGGTACCCTCTGTAAGATCATGTCTTGACGTATCAATCAGATTCTAGTAGTGACAATTTTTTTGGTATCAACTTTATTTATAAAACTGTAGTCCGTCTCTCCAGTTGTCACACATACCTCGACACCCATTGACAGGGGATCTGTACGGCCACTTATGAGCCGTTAAACGAAAGCCGGAACAGCTTTATAGCAAAACTTCGGCGTCCCGAGCTTGGCATTATATGCATCGGCTCCGAATCATGTCTTTGGTCAATAGTTGGGTTGCCCGGTCCTGTGTTTCCTACCTTACGTTCCGTTTGTTCAGCTAGGGTAGTAAAGGGAGAACTACTGCGATTGTGTTTCTGGATCATCCGGTCAAGCACCTTAGTAGAGAAAGCCAAAAACTGACTGTCATGATGCGGCGAGAGCTGGTCAGCCGTTCGGTGACTTACTAAATCTTTAACGATTTTTCCGTTTTAAACGAAGGACTATTTTTCTAGTCATATACGTAACGCATCCGCATTCGGATAGTCACATACGTACCAGGGGCTAGTTTATAGCCCCATCGTGAAACTCCTATGGCTAAGTGAGAGCGGTAAAGCCGTATAGTCCGATTGCCTGGTTCGACGCACTGACACCTCCGTCACGGACCAAGATGTTGGGTCAAGAGTGTTAATGTGCCATTCCAAACACCCCCGTAGCATATACGTGGGGGCCGAAGCCGACGACTGGAAAACTCTTAGGCGTATAAAAAGTGCCGCACAGGAGGAAAGCAATTTCAGATAAAGGTGCAAATATATTACAAAGCCTTAGTATCTATAATACACACGATCGGGTCGTTGGGATACATTCATTCGAATATGATGTCCTTTGAGCATTGACCCTCTATCAAATAAGCACCCTCTAGGACGTCGTTTAAATAACACTCCAGCGTACGGTGGTCCTTGCCTTCGGGAGGACCCTCCACCGTGACAACGGCGACTTTCATCTTGGCCCAGTGCACCTTGACACGGGCGAAGGCCCTCTGTGCACCTTCTATGCACACCGACCGTTTGATGGCATCAATTCGGGGCATGACATCAATGAGTCGCCGCACAAGACCAAAATAACTGCTCGGAACAGATTCAGCCGGCCACAGCCGGAGTATAACCTCCTTCATGGCTGCTCCAGACATCTTGTGCAGCTCGGCCCACTGTGCCATCTGGTCGTTCAGCAGCGTCGAACGCTCCAGCGTCGCATATTGCGACCAGAACAGCTTCTCCGTTGCATGCCCCTCCTGGGCCGGGTAGAATTGCGCTGCGTCAGCTCCGCTCTTTGGTAGATCCACAAAGGAGTCTGGAGAACTCCATAGTCGATTAAGTAAGGCATACCTCTGATCGCCAAACTTAGACTGTAAAAGAAAGGGCTTACCAGCCGCTATCTGTCCGGCCTGTCAGAGCTCCTCGTGAGCCGCTCGGGATTCGGACCTCGCCTCTTGGGCGTCCTGAAGGGCCTTGGCGAGTTCGTCTGCCTTCGCTTTATTTCCCTCCTCGAGGAGCTCGCACTTGCGAGTTGCGTCCTTGAGTTCTTGCTCAATCTTGGACACGCGCTCCTTGAACTAGCGCCGGGTGACCTGTTCATCCTTCAAATTGGTAGCCGCTTTTTTAGCGGCCACATTGCTCACCCTTGCCTGTTGAAGGAAATATGCCCCAGAGGCAATAATAAAGTTATTATTTATTTCCTTATTTCATGATAAATGTTTGTTATTCATGCTAGAATTGTATTAACCGGAAACTTAGTACATGTGTGAATACATAGACAAACATAATGTCACTAGTATGCCTCTACTTGACTAGCTCGTTGAATCAAAGATGGTTAAGCTTCCTAGCCACAGACATGAGTTGTCATTTGATTAATGGGATCACATCATTAGAGAATGAGGTGATCGACTTGACCCATTCCGTTAGCTTAGCACTTGATCGTTTAGTATGTTGATATTGCTTTCTTCATGACTTATACATGTTCCTATGACTATGAGATTATGCAACTTCCATTTACCGGAGGAACACTTTGTGTGGTACCAAATGTCACAACGTAACTGGGTGATTATAAAGGTGCTCTACAGGTGTCTCAGAAGGTACTTGTTGAGTTGGCGTATTTCGAGATTAGGATTTGTCACTCCGATTGTCGGAGAGGTATCTCTGGGCCCTCTCGGTAATGCACATCACTATAAGCCTTGAAAGCAATGTGACTAATGAGTTAGTTGCGGGATGATGCATTACATAACGAGTAAAGAGACTTGCCGGTAATGAGATTGAACTAGGTATTGAGATACCGACGATCGAATCTCGGGCAAGTAACATACCGATGACAAAGGGAAGAACGTATGTTGTTTTGCGCTTGACCGATAAAGATCTTCGTAGAATATGTAGGAGCCAATATGAGCATCTAGGTTCTGCTATTGGTTATTGACTGGAGACGTGTCTCGGTCATGTCTACATAGTTCTCGAACCCCTAGGGTCCGCACGCTTAAAGTTCGGTGACGATTTATATTATGAGTTATGTGTTTTGATGTACCAAAGGTAGTTCGGAGTCCCGGATGAGATCGGGGACATGACGAGGAGTCTCGAAATGGTCAAGACACAAATATCGATATATTGGACGACTATATTCGGACATCGGTACAATTCTGAGTGATTCGGGTATTTTTTGCAGTACCGGAGAGTTACGGGAATTCGCCGGGAGGGTCAATGGGCCTTCATGGGCCTTAGTGGAAATAGAGGGTAACAAGGAAGTGTGGGGTGCGCCCCCCCAGGTCCAAACCGAATTGGTTTAGGGCTTTGGGGGCCGACCCCCTCTTTCCTTCTCCCCTCCTCCTCTTTCCTTCCCCTCCTAGTTGGACTAGGAAAGGGGGAACCTACTCCTAGTAGGAGTAGGATTCCCCCCTTGGGGCGCACCCTATGAGGCCGCCGGCCCCATCCCCTTGCTCCTTTATATACGGGGGCAAGGGGACACCTCTAGACACAACAATTGATCATTGATCTCTTAGCCGTGTGCGGTGCCCCCCTCCACCATATTCCATCTTGGTAATATCGTAGCGGTGCTTAGGCGAAGCCCTGCGTCGGTAGCATCATCAACACCAGCATCACGCCATCGTGCTAAAGTAACTCTCCCGCAAAGCTCTGCTGTATCGGAGTTCGTGGGACGTCATTGAGTTGAACGTGTGCTGAACTCGGAGCTGCCGTACGTTCGGTACTCGATCGGTCGGATCATGAAGACGTATGACTACATCAACCGCGTTGTGCTAACGCTTCCGCTTTTGGTCTACGAGGGTACATGGACAACACTATCCCCTCTCATTGCTATGCATCACCATGATCTTGCATGTGCGTAGGATTTTTTTTTGAAATTACTACGTTCCCCAACAATTGCATCTGAGCCTGGTTTTATGCGTAGATGATGTATGCACGAGTAGAACACAAGTGAATTGTGGGCGATACAAGTCATACTGCTTACCAGCACGTCGTACTTTGGTTCGGCGGTATTGTTGCATGAAGCGGCCCGCACCGACATTACGCGTACGCTTACGCAAGACTGGTTCTACCAACGTGCTTTGCACACAGGTGGCTGGCGGGTGTCTGTTTCTCCAACTTTAGTTGAACCGAGTGTGGCTACGCCCGGTCCTTGTGAAGGTTAAAACAACACTAACTTGATGAAATATCATTGTGGTTTTGATGCGTAGGTAAGAATGGTTCTTTCTCAGCTCGTAGCAGCGACGTAAAACTTGCAACAACAAAGTAGAGGACGTCTAACTTGTTTTTGCAGGGCATGTTGTGATGTGATATGGTCAAGACGTGATGAGATATAAGTGGTTGTATGAGTTGATCATGTTTTGTTGAAGTTATCGGCAACTGGCAGAAGCCTTATGGTTATCTCTTTATTGCATAAGATGCAAGCACCGAATATTTGCTTTACTTTATCGCTATGCGATAGCAATAGTTTCAAGAGCAATAGTTGGCGAGACGACCATGTGACGACACATTGATATAGATAAAGATGATGGAGATCATGGTGTCATGCCAGTGACGATGGAGATCATGACGATGCTTTGGAGACGGAGATCAAAGGCACAAGATGATGATGACCATATCATGTCACATATTTTGATTGCATGTGATGTTTATCTTTTATACATCTTATTTTGCTTAGTTTGGTGGTAGCTTTATAAGATGATCTCTCAATAAATTTCAAGGTATAAGTGTTCTCCCTAAGTATGCGCTGTTGCAAAAGTTCTTCGTGCTGAGACACCACGTGATGATCGGGTGCGATAAGCTCTACGTTCAAATACAATGGGTGTAAGACAGTTTTTCACACGCAGAATACTCAGGTTAAACTTGACGAGCCTAGCATATGCAGATATGGCCTCGGAACACTAGAGACCGAAAGGTCGAGCGTGAATCATATAGTAGATATGAACAACATAATGATGTTTGCTACGTCTTGAGCTTGCGTTGGTTTTCCTCGAAGAGGAGAGGGTGATGCAGCAAAGTGTAGCGTAAGTATTTCCCTCAGTTTTGAGAACCAAGATATCAATCTAGTAGGAGGCTCCTCAAAAGTCCCACGCACCTACACAAACAAACTGAGAACTCGCAACCAACGCAATAAAGGGGATGTCAATCCCTTCACGGCCACTTGCGAAAGTGAGATCTAATAAAGATAGTATGATAAGATAAATATATTTTTGGTATTTTATAATATAGATGCAAAAAGTAAAGATGCAAATAAAAGTAGATTGAAAGCAAATATGATAAGAGATAGACCCGGGGGCCATAGGTTTCACTAGAGGCTTCTCTCAAGATAGCATAAGTATTACGATGGGTGAACAAATTACTGTCGAGTAGTTGATAGAAAAGCGCATAGTTATGAGATTATCTAGGAATGATCATGTATATAGGCATCACGTCCATAACAAGTAGACCGATTCCTGCCTGCATCTACTACTATTACTCCACACATCGACCGACTCCTGCCTGCATCTAGAGTATTAAGTTCATAAGAATAGAGTAACGCATTAAGCAAGATGACATGATGTAGAGGGATAAACACAT
This sequence comes from Triticum aestivum, assembly GCF_018294505.1. Taxonomy (NCBI): domain Eukaryota; kingdom Viridiplantae; phylum Streptophyta; class Magnoliopsida; order Poales; family Poaceae; genus Triticum; species Triticum aestivum. The sequence goes on from NC_057810.1 coordinate 676,901,774, forward strand.
GCAATATGATATAAACCCCATCTTGTTATCCTCGATGGCAACAATACAATACGTGCCTTGCAACCCTTTCTGTCACTGGATAAGGACGCCGCAAGATTGAACCCAAAGCTAAGCACTTCTCCCATGGCAAGAAAAACCAATCTAGTAGGCCAAACCAAACTGATAATTCGAAGAGACTTGCAAAGATAACTCAATCATACATAAAAGAATTCAGAAAAGATTCAAATATTATTCATAGATAAACTTGATCATAAACCCACAATTCATCGGATCTCGACAAACACACCGCAAAAAGAGTTTACATCGAATAGATCTCCACAAGAGAGGGGGGAAACATTGTATTGAGATCCAAAAAGAGAGAAGAAGCCATCTAGCTAATAACTATGGACCCATAGGTGTGTGGTAAACTACTCACAACTCATCGGAGGGGCAAGGATGTTGATGTAGAGGCCCTCCGTGGTTGATTCCCCATCCGGCAGAGTGCCGGCGAAGGCTCCAAGATGAGATCTCGCGGATACAGAAGGTTACGGCGGTGGAAATTGTGTTTCGTGGTGCTCCTGGATGTTTTCGGGGTACGTAGGTATATATAGGAGGAAGAAGTACGTCGGTGGCCGCCTAGGGGCCCACGAGACAGGGGGCGCGCCCTACAGGGGGGCGGCCCCCTATATCGTGGGGCACTTGGAAGCTTCTTGACTTGCACTCCAAGCTCTCCAGATCACGTTTGTTCCAAAAATCATGCTCCCGAAGGTTACATTCAGTTTGGACTCCGTTTGATATTCCTTTTCTTCAAAATACTGAAATAGGCAAAAAAACAGCAATATGGGCTGGGCCTCCGGTTAGTAGGTTAGTCCCAAAAATGATATAAATGTGTAAAATAAAGCCCATAAACATCCAAAAGGGGTAATATAATAGCACGGAACAATCAAAAATTATAGATACGTTGGAGACGTATCAAGCATCCCCAAGCTTAATTCCTGCTCGTCCTCGAGTAGGTAAATGATAAAAAGAGAATTTTTGATGTGGAATGCTACCTAGCATAATTCATAATGTAATTTTCTTTATTGTGGCATGAATGTTCAGATCCAAATGAATACAAAATAAAATTTCATATTGACAAAAGAAATAGTAATACTTCAAGCATACTAATCAAAGTAATCATGTCTTCTCCAAATAACATGGCAAAAGAAAGTTCATCCCTACAAAATCATATAGTTAGGCTATGCTTCATTTTCGTCACACAAAGATGTTCCCAACTTCTATACCCCCGATGACAAGCCAAGCAATTGTTTCATACTTAAATAATCTCAAACTTTTTCAACATTCACATAATACATGAGCGTGAGCCATGGATATAGCATTATGGGTGGAATAGAATATGATGATGGGGATTGTGTGGAGAAGACAAAAAAGGAGAAAGTCTCACATTGACGAGGATAATCAACGGGCTATGGAGATGCCCATCAATTGATGTCAACATGAGGAGTAGGGATTGCCATGCAACGGATGCACTAGAGCTATAAATGAATGCTCAACAAAAGAAAACTAGTGGGTGTGCATCCAACTTGCTTGCTCACGAAGACCTAGGGCATTTGAGGAAGCCCATCGTAGGAATATACAAGCCAAGTTCTATAGTGAAAAATTCCCACTAGTATGAAAAAGACAACTTATGAGACTCACTATATGAAAAACATGGTGCTACTTTGAAGCACAATATATGAGACTCACTACATGAAGAACAAGGTGCTACTTTGAAGCACAAGTGTGGAAAAAGAGATAGTAACATTGCCCTTTTTATTTATTTTCTTTATTTTCTTTATTTTCTTTTTTTGGGCCTTTCTTTTTTTTGGCCTTTTTATTTCTTTGGGCAATGTTCTAATAATGATGATCATCACACTTCTATTGATTACAACATAAGGATTACAACTCGAAACTAGAACAAGATATGACTCTATATGAATGCCTCCGGCGCTGTACCGGGATGGTGCAATGAATCAAGAGTGACATGTATGAAAAATAATGCAAGGTGGCTTTGCCACAAATACGATGTCAACTACATGATCATGCAATGGCAATATGACAAAAGTAAAGTATGTCATGATGATGATGAGCGGAATGGTGGAAAGTTGCATGACAATATATCTTGGAATGGCTATGGAAATGCCATAATAGGTAGGTATGGTGGCTGTTTTGAGGAAGATATAAGGAGGTTTATGTGTGATAGAGCGTATTGTATCACAGGGTTTGGATGCACCGGTGAAGTTTGCACCAACTCTCAAGGTGAGAAAGGGCAATGCACGGTACCGAAGAGGCTAGCAAAGGCGGAAAGGTAAAAGTGCGTATAATCCATGGACTCAACATTAGTCAAAAGAACTCATATACTTATTGCAAAAATTTAGAAGTCATCTAAAACCAATTACTATGCGCATGCTCCTAGGGGGATAGATTTATAGGAAAAGACCATCGCTCGACCCCGACCGCCACTCATAAGGATGCACAAGCCAGGTACACTTCATATTTCAAATTTGTTACACAACTTTAACCATACGTGCATGCTATGGGACTTGCTAACTTCAACACAAGCATTCTTTAAATTCATAATCACCCAACTAGCATGACTTTAATATCACTACCTCCATATCTCAAAATAATTATCAAGTATCAAGTTGATCATAGCATCCAATTCACTTTTCTATGATAGTTTTTATTATACCCAACTTGGATGCTCATCATTCTAGGACCAGCTTTATGATAATAGAAAATACCATGCTGTTCTAAAAGACTCTCAAAATTATATAAGTGAAACATGAGAGGCTAGCAATTTCTTCAAAATTAAGACACCACCATGTTCTAAAAGATATAAGTGAAGCACTAGAGCAAAAACTATCACGCTCAAAAGATATAAGTGAAGCACATAGAGTATTCTAGAAAATTCTAATCAAATAGGCTTCTCCCAAAAAGTGTGTACAGCAAGGATGATTGTGGTAAACTAAAAAGCAAAGACTAATATAATACACGACGCTCCAAGCAAAACACATATCATGTAGCGAATAAAAATATAGCTCCAAGTAAAGTTACCAATGAACGAAGACGAAAGAGGGGATGCCTTCCCGGGGCATCCCCAAGCTTAGGCTTTTGGCTATTCTTGAATATCTTGGGGTGCCATGGGCATCCCCAAGCTTAGGCTCTTGCCACCCTTTATTCCATAGTCCATAAAAGCTTTACCCAAAACTTGAAAACTTCACAACACAAAACTCAACAGGAAATCTTATAAGCTCCGTTAGTGAAAGAAAACAAAACCACCACATAAGGTACTGCAATGAACTCATTCTTTATTTAATTATGTGTTAAACCTACTGTATTTCAACTTATTTATGGTTCATAGACTGAATTACTAGCCATAGATGCATTGAAATAAGCAAACAACACACGAAAAACAGAATCTGTCAAAAACAGAACAGTCTGTAGCAATCTGTAACTAACGCAAACTTCTGGAACTCTAAAAATCCTACCAAAATAGTACGTCCTGTACAATTTGTTTATTGAACATCAGCAACAAGAATCAACGCAAAATCACGTTCCTGTGATTTAAAAAAATTATATTTGTGCGTGCAAAGTTTCTGTTTTTCAGCAGAATCAAATCAACTATCATCGTAGGTTATCCTATAGGTTCTACCTGGCACAAACACTAATTAAAAGATAAAAACACATCTAACCAGAAGGTAGATGCAAGATTTATTACTAAACAGGAGCAAAAACAAAAAACATAAAGAAAATTGGGTTGCCTCCCAACTAGTGCTATTGTTTAACACCCCTAGCTAGGCATAAAAGCAAGGATAGATTTAACTAGTGCCATCTTTGGCACTAAATTCATAAGTAGCACACATGATAGATTCATAAGGTAATTTGACTTTTTTTCTTGGAAAGTGCTCCATGCCTTTCTTTAAGGGAAACTTGAATCTAATGTTCCCTTCCTTCATATCAATAATCACACCGATCGTTCTAAGGAAAGGTCTACCAAGAATAATAGGGCAAGAAAGATTGCAATCTATATCAAGAACGATAAAATCTACGGGCACCAAATTTCTATTTGCAACAATAAGAACATCATTGATCCTTTCCCGTAGGCTTTTTAATGGTGGAATCCGCAAGGTGCAAATTTAAAGAGCAATCATCAAGATCATGGAAACCTAGAATATCACATAAAGTTTTCGGAATCGTGGAAACACTAGCACCCAAATCACACAAAGCAAAACACTCATAATCTTTAATTCTAATCTTTATAGTAGGTTCCCACTCATCATTAAGTTTTCTTGGTATAGAAACTTCCAAATTAAGTTTTTCATCATAAGATTGCATCAAGGCATCACCAATATGTTTGGTAAAAGCTTTGTTTTGACTATAAGCATGAGGAGAATTAACAACGGATTGCAACAAGGAAATACACCCTTTTAAAGAACAATTATCATAATCAAATTCCTTGAAATCCGAGATAGTAGGTTCAATATTATTAGAAGTTGAGGATTCTTTTACCAAATTTAGCATTAAGATCTAAAGACTCCGAATTTTTGGGACGCCTTCTAGGCAAAGTTGATTCATAATCACTCCCATAATCATCAAAATTCATATTGGAAAACATAGATCTAATCGGAGACACATCAATAACTTTAAGATCCTCATCATTATTTTCACGGAAACTAGAAGAACACACTTTTAGAAAGCTATCTTTTTTAGCACGCAGTCTAGTGGTTCTTTCCTTGCACTCGTCAATGGAAATTCTCATTACTTTGAGAGACTCATTAATATCATGCTTAGGAGAAAAAGATGCAAGTTTAAGAGAATTAACATCAAGGGAAAGTCTATCAACGTTCCTAGCCAAATCATCAACTTTGAGCAATTTTTCTTCAAGCAAAGCATTAAAATTCTTTTGAGAAATCATAAGTTCTTTCACACTATTCTCAAAATCAGAGGTCATCTTATTAAAATTACCATAATAATTATTGTAGGAATTTCCATAATTATTAGAGGGATTACTAGGGAACGGTCTAGCATTAAAATTTCCTCTATAAGCATTGTTTCCAAAACTATTCCTACCAACAAAATTCGCATCCATAGATTCATTATTATTCTCAATCAAAGAAGACAAAGGCATATCATTAGGATCAAGAGGAGTATTTTTAGTAGCAAACATCTTCATAAGTTCATCCATCTTTCCACTCAAAACATTGATTTCTTCTATAGCATGCACTTTTTTACTAGAAGATCTTTCGGTGTGCCATTGGGAATAATTAGCCATAATATTATCAAGCAATTTTGTAGCATCTCCTAACGTGATTTCCATAAAGGTGCCTCCCGCGGCCGAATCTAAGAGATTTCTAGAAGCAAAGTTCAAACCGGCATAAATTTTTTGTATGATCATCCATAAATTCAAACCATGAGTAGGGCAATTGCGAAGCATCAATTTCATTCTTTCCCAAGATTGGGCAACATGCTCATGATCAAGTTGTTTAAAATTCATAATATCGTTCCTAAGAGTGATGATCTTAGCGGGAGGAAAATACTTAGAGATAAAAGAATCTTTGCACTTGTTCCAAGAATCAATACTATTTTTAGGCAAAGACGAAAACCAAACTTTAGCATGATCTCTAAGTGAAAACGGAAATAACTTTAATTTGACAATATCGTTATCCGTATCTTTCTTCTTTTGCATATCACACAAATCAACAAAATTGTTTAGATGAGTAGAGGCATCTTCACTAGGAAGGCCGGCAAATTGATCTTTCATAACAAGATTCAGCAAAGCGGTATTGATTTCACAAGACTCAACATCATTAAGAGGAGCAATCGGAGTACTAAGGAAATCATTATTATTGGTATTCGAGAAATCACACAATTTGGTATTATCTTGCGCCATGGCAACAAGTAATCCAACACACAAGCAAACATAAAAATGGCAAGCGAAAAAGAGAGGAGGAGATTGGGAAAGAGAGGGCGAATAAAACGACAAGGGTGAAGTGGGGGAGAGGAAAACGAGAGGCAAATGGCAAATAATGTAAATGCGAGGGAGATGGGTTTGCGATGGGTACTTGGTATGTCTTGACTTGAGCGAAGACCTCCCTGGCAACGGAAATCCTTCTTGCTACGTATTGAGCTTGCGTCGGTTTTCCTCGAAGAGGAGAGGGTGATGCAGCAAAGTGTAGCGTAAGTATTTCCCTCAGTTTTGAGAACCAAGGTATCAATCCAGTAGGAGGCTCCTCAAAAGTCCCACGCACCTATACAAACAAACTGAGAACTCGCAACCAACGCAATAAAGGGGCTGTCAATCCCTTCACGGCCACTTGCGAAAGTGAGATCTAATAAAAATAGTATGATAAGATAAATATATTTTTGGTATTTTATAATATAAATGCAAAAATTAAAGATGCAAATAGAAGTAGATGGAAAGCAAATAAGATAAGAGATAGACCCGGGGGCCATAGGTTTCACTAGATGCTTCTCTCAAGATAGCATAAGTATTACGGTGGGTGAACAAATTACTGTCGAGCAATTGATAGAAAAGCGCATAGTTATGAGATTATTTAGGCATGATCATGTATATAGGCATCACGTCCATAACAAGTAGACCGACTCCTGCCTGCATCTACTACTATTACTCCACGCATCGACCGACTCCTGCCTGCATCTAGAGTATTAAGTTCATAAGAACAGAGTAACGCATTAAGCAAGATGACATGATGTAGAGGGATAAACACATGCAATATGATATAAACCCCATCTTGTTATCCTCGATGGCAATAATACAATACGTGCCTTGCAACCCTTTCTATCACTGGGTAAGGACACCGCAAGATTGAAACCAAAGCTAAGCACTTCTCCCATGCCAAGAAAAACCAATCTAGTAGGCCAAACCAAACTGATAATTCGAAGAGACTTGCAAAGATAACTCAATCATTCATAAAAGAATTCAGAGAAGATTCAAATATTATTCATAGATAAACTTGATCATAAACCCACAATTCATCGGATCTCGACAAACACACCGCAAAAAGAGTTTACATCGAATAGATCTCCACAAGAGAGGGGGAGAACATTGTATTGAGATCCAAAAAGAGAGAAGAAGCCATCTAGCTAATAACTATGGACCCATAGGTCTGTGGTAAACTACTCACAACTCATCGGAGGGGCAAGGTTGTCGATGTAGAGGCCCTCCGTGGTAAAAAAGCAGCAATATGGGTTGGGCCTCCGGTTAGTAGGTTAGTCCCAAAAATGATATAAATGTGTAAAATAAAGCCCATAAACATCCAAAAGGGGTAATATAATAGCATGGAACAATTAAAAATTATAGATACGTTGGAGACGTATCAATGTTCACCATTGAAAACTACTCCATCTCACGTGATGATCGGACATGGTTTAGTTGATTTGGATCACGTGATCACTTGGATGATTAGAGGGATGTCTATCTAAGTGGGAGTTCTTAAGTAATATGATTAATTGAACTTTAATTTATCATGAACTTAGTCCTGATAGCATTTTGCAAATAATGTTGTAGATCAATATCTCGCGTTGTTGCTTCCCTATGTTTTATATGTGTTCCTAGAGAAAACTAAGTTGAAAGATGATAGTAGCAATGATGCGGACTGGGTCCGTGATCTGAGGTTTATCCTCATTGCTGCACAGAAGAATTATGTCCTTGATGCACCGCTAGGTGACAGACCTATTGCAGGAGCAGATGCAGACGTTATGAACGTTTGGCTAGCTCAATATGATGACTACTTGATAGTTTAGTGCCCATGCTTAACGGCTTAGAATTGATACTTTTTGAACGTCATGGACCATATGAGATGTTCTAGAAGTTGAAATTAATATTTCAAGCAAATACCCGAGTTGAGAGATATGAAGTCTCCAACAAGTTCTATAACTAAAAGATGGAGGAAAATAGCTCAAGCAGTGAGCATGTGCTCAGATTATCTGGGTACTACAATCGCTTGAATCAAGTGGGAGTTAATCTTCTAGATAAGATAGTGATTGACAGAGTTCTCTATTCACCATCACCAAGTTAGTAGAACTTCATGATGAACTATAGTATGCAAGGGATGACGAAAACGATTCCCGAGCTTTTCATGATGATGAAATCAATGAAGGTAGAAATCAAGAAAGAGCATCAAGTGTTGATGATTAACAAGACCACTAGTTTCAAGAAAAAGGGCAAAGGGAAAGAAAGGGAACTTCATGTAGAATGGCAAGTAAGTCGTCACTCCCGTGAAGAAGCCCAAAGTTGGACCAAAGCCTGAAACTGAGTGCTTCTACTACAAAGGAAATGGTCACTAGAAGCGGAAATACCCTGGATATTTGGTGGATAAGAAGGATGGCAAAGGGAACAAGGGTATATTTGATATACATGTTATTGATGTGTACCTTACTAGTGTTTATAGTAGCCCCTGGGTATTTGATACTTGTTCGGTTGCTAAAAATTAGTAACTCGAAACAGGAGTTACAGAATAAACAGAGACTAGTTGAGGGTGAAGTGACGATGTGTGTTGGAAGTGGTTCCAAGATTGATATGATCATCATCGCACACTCCCTATACTTTCGGGATTAGTGTTAAACCTAAATAAATGTTATTTGGCATTTGCGTTGAGCATGAATATGATTTGATCATGTTTATTGCAATACGGTTATTCATTTAAAGTCAGAGAATAATTGTTGTTCTGTTTACATGAATAAAACCTTCAATGGTCATACATCCAATGAAACTAGTTTGTTGAATCTCGATCGTAGTGATACACATATTCATAATATTGATGCCAAAAGATGCAAAGTTGATAATGATAGTGAAACTTATTTGTGGCACTGCCGTTTGGGTCATATCGGTGTAAAGCGCATGAAGAAACTCCATAAAGATGGATTTTTGGAATCACTTGGTTACGAATCAATTGATGCTTGCGGACCGTGCCTTTTGGGCAAAATGACAAAAACTCCGTTCTCCGGAACAATGGAACGAGCTACTGACTTGTTGGAAATAATACATACCGATGTATGCGGTCCAATGAGTGTTGATGCTTGTGGCAGGTATCGTTATTTTCTAACCTTCATAGATGATTTGAGCAGATATGAGTATTTCTACTTAATGAAGAACAAGTCCGAAACATTTGAAAAGTTCAAAGAATTTCAGAGTGAAGTGGAGAATCATCGTAACAAGAAAATAACGTTTCTACAATCTGATCGCAGAGACAAATATTTGAGTTACGAGTTTGGCCTTCATTTAAAACCAATGTGGAATAGTTTCATAGCTCACGCCACATGGAACCCCACAGCGTAATGGTGTGTCTGAATGTCGTAACCGCACTTTATTGGATATGGTGCGATCTATGATGTATCTTACCGATTTACCACTATCGTTTTGGGGTTATGCATTAGAGACAACTGCATCTACTTTAAATAGGGCACCATCTAAATCCGTTGAGACGATGCCTTATGAACTATGGTTTGGCAAGAAACCAAAGTTGTCGTTTCTTAAAGTTTGGGGCTGCGATGCTTATGTGAAAAAGCTTCAACCTAATAAGTTCGAACCCAAATCGGAGAAATGCGTCTTCATAGAATATCCAAAGGAAACTGGTGGGTACACCTTCTATCACATATTTGAAAGCAAAAGCTTTGTTGCTAAGAATGGATCTATTCTAGAGAAGGAGTTTCTCGAAAGAAGTGAGTGGGAGGAAAGTAGAGCTTGATAAGGTAATTTGTACCTTCTCCCGAATTGGAAAGTAGTTCATCACAGAAATTAGTTCCAGTGATTCCTACACCAATTAGTGAGGAAGCTAATGATGATGATCATGAAACTACAGATCAAGTTACTACAGAACCTTGTAGGCCTTCCAAAATACAGTCCGCACCAGAGTGGTACGGTAATCCTGTTCTAGAAGTCATGTTACTAGATCATGATGAACCTACGAACTATGAGGAAGTGATGATGAGCCCAGATTCCGCGAAATGGCTTGACGCCATGAAATCTGAGATGGGATCCATGTATGAGAACAAAGTGTGGACTTTGGTGGAGTTGCCCGATCATCGGCAAACCATATTGTATAAATGGATCTTCAAGAGGAAGATAGATGCTGATAGTAGTGTTACTATCTACAAAGCTCGACTTGTCGCAAAAAGTTTTTTTACAAGTTCAAGGTGTTGAATATGATGAGATTTTCTCACTCGTATCGATGCTTAAGTCTGTCTGAATCATGTTAGCAATTGCCACATTTTATGAAATCTGGCAAATGGATGTCAAAACTGCATTCCTTAATGGATTTGTTAAAGAAGAGTTGTATATGATGCAACCAGAAGGTTTTGTCAATCCTAAAGGTGCTAACAAAGTGTGCAAGCTCCAATGATCCATCTATGGACTGGTGCAAGCATCTCAGAGTTGGAATATACGCTTTGATGAGTTGATCAAAGCATATAGTTTTATACATACTTGCGGTGAAGCCTATATTTACAAGAAAGTGAGTGGGAGCACTACAACATTTCAGATAAGTATATGTGAATAACATATTGTTGATCGGAAATAATGTAGAATTTTCTGGAAAGCATAAAGGAGTATTTTAAAAGAGTTTTTTCAAAGAAAGACCTCGGTGAAGCTGCTTACACATTGAGCATCAAGATCTATAGAGATAGATCAAGACGCTTGATAAGTTTTTTTCAATGAGTACATACCTTCATAAGATTTTGAAGTAATTCAAAATGGAACAGTCAAAGAAGGAGTTCTTGCCTGTGTTGCAAGGTGTGAAGTTGAGTAAGACTCAAAACCCGACCATGGCAGAAAATAGAAAAAGAATGAAAAGTCATTCCCTATGCCTCAGTCATAGGTTCTATAAAGTATGCTATGCTGTGTACCAGACCTATTATATACCTTGCTCTGAGTTTCGCAAGGGAGTACAATGTTGATCTAGGAGTAGATCACTGGACAGCGGTCAAGAATATCCTTAGTGATGACTAAGGAAATATTTATCGATAATGGAAGTGATAAAAGAGCTCGTCGTAAAGAGTTACAACGATGCAAGCTTTTACACCGATCCAGATGACTCTAAGTCTCAGTCTGGATACATATTGAAAGTGAGTGCAATTAGCTAGAGTAGCTCCGTGCAGAGCATTGTAGACATAGAGTATTTGCAAAAATACATACGGCTCTGAATGTGCCAGTTCCATTGACTAAACTTCTTTCACGAGCAAAACATGATCACACCTTAGTACTCTTTGGGTGTTAATCACATATCGATGTGAATTAGATTATTGACTCTAGTAAACCCTTTGGGCGTTGGTCACATGACAATGTGAACTATGGGTGTTAATCACATGCAGATGTGAATATTAGTGTTAAATCACATGGTGATGTGAACTAGATTATTGACTCTAGTGCAAGTGGGAGACTGAAGGAAATATGCCCTGGAGGCAATAATAAAGTTATTATTTATTTCCTTATTTCATGATAAATGTTTATTATTCATGCTAGAATTGTATTAACCGGAAACTTAGTACATGTGTGAATACATAGACAAACATAATGTCACTAGTATGCCTCTACTTGACTAGCTCATTGAATCAAAGATGGTTAAGCTTCCTAGCCATAGACATGAGTTGTCATTTGATTAACGGGATCACATCATTAGAGAATGATGTGATTAACTTTACCAATTCTAGCTTAGCACTTGATCATTTAGTATGTTGCTATTGCTTTCTTCATGACTTATACATGTTCCTATGACTATGAGATTATGCAACTCCCGTTTATCGGAGGAACACTTTGTGTGCTACCAAATGTCACAACATAACTGGGTGATTATAAAGGTGCTCTACAGGTGTCTCCGAAGGTACTTGTTGAGTTGGCGTATTTCGAGATTAGGATTTGTCACTCCGATTGTTGGAGAGGTATCTCTGGGCCCTCTCGGTAATGCACATCACTATAAGCCTTGCAAGCAATGTGATTAATGAGTTAGTTGCGGTATGATGCATTACATAACAATTAAAGAGACTTGCCGATAACGAGATTGAACTAGGTATTGAGATACCGATGATCGAATCTCAGGCAAGTAACATACCGATGACAAAGGGAACAACGTATGTCGTTTTGCGGTTTGACCGATAAAGATCTTCGTAGAATATGTAGGAGCCAATATGAGCATCCAGGTTTCGCTATTGGTTATTGACCGGAGACGTGTCTCGGTCATGTCTACATAGTTCTCGAACCCGTAGGGTCCGCACGCTTAAAGTTCGGTGATGATTTATATTGTGAGTTATGTGTTTTGATGTACTGAAGGTAGTTCGGAGTCCCGGATGAGATCGGGAACATGACGAGGAGTCTCGAAATGGTCGAGACGTAAAGATCGATATATTGGACGACTATATTCGGACATCGGAAAGGTTTCGAGTGATTCGGGTATTTTTCGGAGTACCGGAGAGTTACGGGAATTTGCCGGGAGGGTCAATGGGCCTTCATGGGCCTTAGTGGAAATAGAGGGCAGCATGGAAGTGTGGGGTGCGCCCCCCTAGGCCCAAACTGAATTGGTTTAGGGCTTTGGGGGCCGGCCCCCTCTTTCCTTCTCCCCTCCTCCTCTTTCCTTCCCCTCCTAGTTGGACTAGGAAAGGGGGAACCTACTCCTAGTAGGAGTAGGATTCCCCCCTTGGGGCGCACCCTATGAGGCCGCTGGCCCCCTCCCCTTGCTCCTTTATGTATGGGGACAGGGGGCACCTCTAGACACAACAATTGATCATTTATCTCTTAGCCGTGTGCCGTGCCCCCTCCACCATATTCCACCTCGGTAATATCGTAGCGGTGCTTAGGCGAAGCCCTGCGTCGGTGGCATCATCAACACCGTCATCACGCCATCATGCTGAGGGAACTCTCCTGCAAAGCTCTGCTGGATCGGAGTTCGTGAGACGTCATCGAGCTGAACGTGTGCTGAACTCGGAGCTGCCGTACGTTCGGTACTTGATCGGTCGGATCGTGAAGACGTACGACTACATCAACCGCGTTGTGCTAACGCTTCCGCTTTCGGTCTAGGAGGGTACGTGGACACCACTCTCCCCTCTCGTTGCTATGCATCACCATGATCTTGCGTGTGCGTAGGATTTTTTTTTGAAATTACTATGTTCCCCAACACCTGCTCCTTCGCGCACGCAAGGTCACTCCTGAGGGTTTCGACCTTAGCATCGCCATCTGCAGTTATGCATATAGCAGCACATGAGCTTCACACTAAGCATTTACATACTAATCCAATGGAATATGGAGCACTTGAAACATATCTTGCACTTCGTCGAGCCACTTGTTAATCCGGATATTGTCCTCATCAACCAGCTGCAGTTTCCACTTCAGTTCGGAAACTTCAGCGGCCTGAGCGGTCGCTGCTAAGAGTGAAGCCTGATTTTTTTACCAAAAAAGGCTAAGTATGTTATTTAGTGCGGATACCTATAGACCCTCTGTTCGCCCTCCTTCCTTGGCCAAACAGAATCTCAGGTGCTGCTATCTATATATATAGACAGATTTGTTATGAAAAGCGGCTAAAAGACATTACATTGCATACCTCGAAGCCTGTTAGTAGACTCGTGAAGGCTTCATCCAGTCCGCTCTTGGCGGAATGAACTTTTTCAACCACCGTACCCATTAAGGTACGGTGCTCCTCCAAGACGGATGCACCTTGCAGTGCATCCATCAACTTGTTCGACGCCTTTGTATTGGTAGAGGTCACCGTCCCCCCTCCTGCAGAGGGGGCTGACGATCCGATCCCGGGACCGTATGGGTCTCCAGAACAGTATCCGGCTGAGGGTTTGATGACCCAGGACCCCCATGGCCGGTCTCCGTAGGGGTTGCGCCCCCCATGTCTTCTGCAGCCTCCAGTGCCGCATTGGTCCTCCCCCGCACTTCTCCGGAGCCCGGAGAAACCCTTTGGGACGACACCTCGGGATCGTCCGCCTTAGGAGGCGAGGAAGCTCATGGAGGCGTCTCGCTCTCCATCTTCTCCGGTGAAAGATCCCTGGATGACGATGATTCTTGAGGAATGTCACGGGCCGGACTGAAATATGAAATTTGATATTCCCATAATCTGTAAAAAGGATTAGATGCGTACAAGCCATCTGAAGGTACTCACGATCCGGCAAGGGGCTTGGTGCGGGAGTGGTGCTTGGGAGCGGCCACGGTGCCCAAATCCGAGTCATCAGAGAGGGATACCCTTCCCCTCTTGGACGCCCCCTCCTCCGGATCTACAGAGGCCGCTCTCTTTTTCCCCTTGGGATGAGGGTTCTCTACTTCCTCCTCCTCCTCCTCATCGTCCTCGTCCTCGTCTTCCTCGCCAGAGGAAGGATCTTCGGTTCCTTCGGACACGGCGCCCGAAGTTTCTTCGGGATGGAGGTCACCTTGGGCCTCCTTGGTCTTCTTCTTCTTCTTGTCCTTCTTCGGCGGTGCCTGATAGGGCGCCGGGACCAACATCTTCATTAATAGAGGACCGGTTGGGTTTTCGGGGAGAGAGGCCGGACACTTAATCCGCTCGGCGTTCTTTATCCAGTCCTGTTTAGGAGATGGAATTCTCAGGACCCTTCTTAAGATTGACAAGCTAAGTAGTGTTCGGCAATATGATACTTACTGGGGATGCCGGATTGTTGCAGTCGAGGCCGGTGTCATCGGACGTTCGTGGCCACATCTTTTGCTTCTTAAAAAGCTGCTTCCAAATCTTTTTGTGTGTCATGCCATAGAAGTGCTGCAGAGTCCGTGGCCCCCTCCGGATTGAACTCCCACATTTTGAGAGGCCGCCATTGGCAAGGGAGAGCTTGGCGGATGAGCATCACCTGAATCACATCAGCAAGAGTGATGTCCTTATTTATCATGCTCTTGACACGCTTCTGCAGCGCCGAGACGTCGTCCAGGGACCCCCAATCTAGGCCCTTGTTGGTCCATGATGCGAGGCGCAGTAGAGGTCCAGATCTAATGGCAGGTGCGGCAGCCCATTTGATGCCACGGGGTTCGGTGATATAGAACCACTCCTGCTGCCACACCTTGACAGTGTCCACGAATCTTTCTTTGGGCCAAGAAACGCGATTGAGCTTGCCACCATGGCACCGCTGCACTCAGCATGTTGGCCTTCAACCACCTTCGGCTTCACATTGAATACTTTGAACCATAAGACGAAGTGTGGAGGGACGCGGAGAAATGCCTCACACACGACGATAATGGTCGGGATGTGGAGGAAGGAATTTGGGGCCAGATCATGGAAATCCAGCCCGTAGTAGTACATGAGACCTCGGACGAAGGGGTGAAGGGCGAACCCGAGTCCTCGGAGGAAATGAGGAATGAAAACCACCCTTTCACCGGGCTCTAGGTGGGGATGATCTGCCCTGGGGTTGGAAGCCTGTGTTTGATCTCCGCCGTCAGGTACCTCGCCTCCCGCAGGTCCTGGATGTTCTTCTCCGTTAAGAAGGAGGCCATCCACTTGCCCTGAAAGCCAGATCCGGCCATTGCTAGAGAAGATGGGGCGAAAAGAAAGTTTGGGACTTGGGAGCTGGAGCTTGGGGGATTGAAAGGCAGAGGAAGGAGAAGACGTGAGGTGAATAGATGGTTTTTTGTCCTCTTATAGAGGCAGCGAATATCAAGCGCCCCCTCATAAGACTTAAATCTCGCCTGTTCCCAAGGGGACGTGTGAACTGCACGGTTGGATTACCCAAAAAAAACCTATGGATGAGAATCCCATAATAAGGGGACACGATCTCTGCTTTGACAAGACGTGTCATTGGCCGTACCTCGAAATATGAAATGAGGATGTAAAATGGTTCAGAATAATAATAAGGCCAGGACATAATGTGTCGCCGAAAAAGTGGCCTGTGAATGTGACTTATTTTAAGAATTGTTGCTTTTTACAGCTTAGGGTTGTACGTGTTAAGCAAGGCCGGACACGGCTCTTGTGTGCGGAAAACAATGCTGAAGTATTCGGAAAAGGGAACCCGCCTTGCAATGCCAAAGACAATCTGCACACC
This sequence comes from Triticum aestivum, assembly GCF_018294505.1. Lineage (NCBI taxonomy): Eukaryota > Viridiplantae > Streptophyta > Magnoliopsida > Poales > Poaceae > Triticum > Triticum aestivum. Next base: position 676,917,782 of record NC_057810.1, read on the forward strand.
GGATACATCGTCATTGAAGCTTGGTTCAGGGGCTACTAAGGGAGTCCTGGACTAAAGGGTCCTCGGGCGTCCGGGCTATGTGATATGGGCCAGACTGATGGGCCATGAAGATGCGATATAGAAGAACCTTCCCTGTGTCCGGATGGGACTCTGCTTTGCATGGATGGCAAGCTTGGCATTCAGATCATATGCCTTCCTTTCTCTGTAACCGACTTTGTACAACCCTAGATCCCTTCGGTGTTTATATAGACCGGAGGGTTTAGTCCATAGGACAAGAACACAATCATACAGGCTATACATCTAGGGTTTAGCCATTACGATCTCGAGGTAGATCAACTCTTGTAACCCCTTATACTCATCAAAGTCAATCAAGCAGGAAGTAGGGTATTACCTCCATTAAGAGGGCCCGAAGCTGGGTAAACATCGTGTCCCCTGCCTCCTTGTTACCATCGATCCTCAGATGCACAGTTCGGGACCCCCTACCCGAGATCTGCCGGTTTTTGACACCGACAGTGACACCTGCAGCAACGGACCATCGGCCAAGTCTACAGGGCCCGAACATCCGGCGGCCAGCCCGGACATCTGGCCCCGGCCCGGAAATCCTGCTTCCATCCCGGAAATCCGGACACTGCCTATCCAGAGAGCACCGAGGCCGACCCCGCCAGCCCAGACATCCGTCCATGGCCCCGGACATACGACCCCTCGCGAAGTCCCGGACATCCGGCCCGATGCCCGGACATCCAGACTATCCCTATCCTGAGAGCTTCATGACGGCGCCAGGCCAGCCCGGACATCCGGCCCGCCCTCCCAGACATCCGGCGTCTCGTGAACGCCCAGACATCCGACCCGACACCCGGACATCCGGCCTCCCCTGTCTGTGTACAGTGTAAGGGCCGAGGCCCATGTACCCCTTCGCCCACCTAGATTATATATACTCCTCCTCCACCCTCTTTCTAGGGTTAGCATTGTGATAGCTCATATTTGAGATGGAGCTTTGCTCATCCACTTGGTTACTTCTCCTCGGAGCTCATGACCTCTTTGGAGAAGATCCCCCAAGAGGATTCAAGACCCCATCACGAGAAGACCCTTCAAGACCTCCTCACGGAGAAGACCTTTTGTATCTTTCTTTGTTCACCTTGAATCGTGTATCACTCTTTGTGTTTCAAGGATCTAGCATATGTGTGACCGGATGTCCGGATCTTGTTGGTTGAGTGATTTATCTTGTGTTTCCCCTCGTGTTCCCCTCGTTTTTCCCCTCGTGTTCTTTGTGTTCTTCATAGGATCCCCTCGAATCATGAAAAATCGGGCATCTAGGGTTCTACCCTACATCATCTTGGTATCATGAGCCACGTTGATCACATATTTGGAGCCCCTACCCCTCTTTTTCTAGCCTGATTTTGTTGTGTTCTTCCCCAATTTCCAAAATCCCCACCAAAAATAGCCCCAAAATTTATTTGTGATTTGTTGGTGTGATGAAGTTTTGTTGGATTTGATCTACGGATTTCGTGTGTAGCAGGTAGATCTAGCTTTCCCCCCTCTTTCCCCCGATTTCCATCCACAAAATCTCCCAAATTTTGCCTCGGATTTGACCTTTCCCCGCGGAGTTCATCGAGTTCATCCATGGATCCCGAGCCCGGACATCCGGCCCGTGACCCCCGGACATCCGGCGACCCCGGACATCCGGCCTCCAAGCCTGGACATCTGGCCCCTGACAGCAACAACTCCATTCCCTGCCCCATTCCCCGCCTAACTTTCGCCCAATTTTCTTCCGCATACCACCATCGCTTCCACATACCACCAGCGCTTTCCGCAAGCACCACCATTGCTTGCCCGCTAGCACCTCCGTCAATTTTGACACATTTTGGTCTTTGAGAATTTGAGTTGTGGTTCCTGTCGGTGTCAAAACTGGCGGATCTCGGGTAGGGGGTCCCGAACTGTGCGTCTAGGCGGATGGTAACACGAGACAAGGGACACGATGTTTTTACCCAAGTTCGGGCCCTCTCTATGGAGGTAAAACCCTACTCCTGCTTGATTAATATTGATGATATGGGTAGTACAAGAGTAGATCTACCACGAGATCAGAGAGGCTAAACCCTAGAAGCTAGCCTATGGTATGATTGTTGTTCATCCTATGGACTAAAACCCTCCGGTTTATATAGACACCGGAGAGGGCTAGGGTTACACAGAGTCGGTTACAATGGGAGGAGATCTACATATCCGTATCGCCAAGCTTGCCTTCCACGCCAAGTAATGTCCCATCCGGACACGGGACGAAGTCTTCAATCTTGTATCTTCATAGTACAGGAGTCCGGCCAAAGGTCATAGTCCGGTCATCCGGACACCCCCTAATCCGGGACTCCCTCAGTAGCCCCTGAACCAGGCTTCAATGACGACGAGTCCGGCGCACCAATTGTCTTCGGCATTGCAAGGCGGGTTCCTCCTCCGAATACTTCATAGAAGATGTTGAACACAAGGATAGTGTCCGGCTCTGCAAAATAAGTTCCACATACCACTGTAGAGAGAATAACATTTGAACAAATCTAATCTGCTGACGTATTCCGCAGCGTGACATCATGCCACGGCCAAGCCTTCATTCGAATCGTTTTACTGTCCCCCCTTAGCGCGTTTAGCAAGGGGGTTTCCTTGGCACGTCTTGTCAAAGCAGAGATCGTGTCCCCTTATTCCGGGATTCTCATCAATACGGGCGTGGGTAACCCAACCGTGCCTGTTGGTATGTCTTCTCAAGCGAAGGTGAGTCCCAAACGGTCAAGGGGAGGGCTCCTGGTATTCAACCTCTTTATAAAGAGACCAAGGCTCGACTCCTTTTCTTTCAATCTCGATCAAATCCGCCTCTTACCTCGAGTTCCAACACCCAAAGCTTCAGATTCAGGCGCTTCGGACTTACGACGATGTCCGGCTCCGACCTCCAGGGCCGGTGGATGCCTTCCTCTGTTACGGAAGAAGACATGTTAAAGTTAAGAGATGCCAGGTATCTTACCGGCGAAATCTTGCACAGGCTGCCTGCCCAAGGTCAGGTCATTCCCACTCCCAAGCCCGGTGAGAGCATGGTGTTCGCGTCTCACTTCCTTCGGGGGCTAGGCATCCCGATCAACCCCTTCATGAGGGGGCTCATGTTTTATTACGGGCTGGAATTTCATGACTTAGCTCCGGAGTCCATCCTCCATATCTCATCGTTCATTGTCGCGTGTGAGGCCTTCCTCCATATTACTCCTTACTTGGATTGTGGCTCAAAACCTTCAAAGTAGAGTCGAAGATGATTGAGGGGCAGCATGCGGAGTGCGGAGGTGCTGTTATAAGCAAGATTGACGACGCTCCATGGCCCGAGGGCTCTTTTCAAGAGGAGGTTCGGCTTATGGCAACGAGAGTGGTTTTATATCACCGCTCCCAGGGGCACCAAATGGGTGGCGCCACCTGCTTTTCGCTCAGGTCCCCCACCACAGCTAGCATCGTGGGTCAATAAAGGGCTAAACTGGTGGCCGTCCAAGGACGTGCCCTTGTTGCAGGGCCGCGTTCGAGATCTCCTAGAAAGAGATATCAATCTGGCCGTAGTGACACAGGTTATGTTGATTCGCCGCATCCTGCCCTGCAAACGCCGCCCCCTCTGCCTGTGGGAGTTTAATCCGGAAGGACCACGAGCCCTCCAACATTTTGCGGGCGCGACGCCCATGGAGATGTACAATTTGTTCTTCGGATCACAAGCAATGTGTCCGGATTCATCCGAGGACGCAGGTCTGAGCTGCAATCGTCCGGATACTCAAGTAAGTAGCCCTATACCCAGTCTCGCTATACGTATATTCATCATAAAATTGCCATTAAAAGAGCTGTCCCTTAAGCAGGAGTGGATAGTGAAAGCAAAACTAATTAGGTGCTCGGCTCCCCTCCTCGAGACTACGCTGGATCCCGTGTTAACCAGGATGGTGGAGGTTGCGCCTTTGGAAGAAGGCAAAGAGGGGAACAAGGAAGCTACCGCCTCCCCGAAGGAGGCTGGCAGGGAAGGAGGAATCAAGAATTCCTCCAACCAGGGAAAGAAGAGGACCGCCTCTGAAGACCCGGAGGCCATGGCCTCAAAGCGGGGGAAGAAACCTTCGTCAGAGGGTCCGGCGCCGGGAGGTGCCTCGGCCGCATTGTGTCCCCAAGGGGACCAGCTCTCCACCGAGCCGTAAGTAAAGAGGGGGGTTTTAAAATGAGAGATATCCCCATTCTATTTCTGAGGAAGATAATCAAAATTTTACCTTGTAGTTCAGATCTCCGCCCTTCTCAGCAGAGCTCATCTTCAGGGGATCTTCATCCGGAGATGATGGAGAGCAGAACGCCTCCCCCTACCGTACCGCCTTGCAAGGCGGGCGACCATGAGGTATCGTCACGGAGGGTTTCTATGAATCCGGCAGGGCCGGAAGGCAGTCGTATGGCCCCCCAAGGCCCTCCATGTCCGGCCTTCGAAGAAGGCCAGTGGACGAGTCCGGTACCGTCCAGTGCACGGTCGGAGGAGCTGAAGGATCTGCTCGGGTGAGCGTCTATCTCAGAAGAGCACCGTGTGTTGATGGATACGGTGATTGGAAGGATTTCATCCGTGGAAAGCGGATTTTACGAGGCCGTCAGGAGTTTACTGACGGGTTTTGAGGTACGTGAAATGATGTACCTTTTGACAGATCCGCATATATAAGATGCACCCTGTGTAGATAGTAGCCCCTGAGACTCGGTGCGTTGTCAAAAAGGACGGCGCGGCGAGGATCATAATCCCAGCTATAATATTGCGCCTTTCTTATATAGGTAGCGAAGTGTCCGGTGGCTGGCCGGATTGATGAATTTGCCGAGCTAAAGCGGCAACTTGACGTGGCAGATGCCAACATCGCGCTTGTCAACAAGCGGCTTGACGAGGCACAAGGTATATAATTTCTCCGAAGACACCTGGTAAGAGGAGCTTGATGCCTGTACCTTACAACATATGTGCTTGATGCAGATGCTGCCGCTGCCATGGAGAACCTTCGGGCGAAACTTGCCTGAGCCAAGGAGCAGGCCAGGAAAAGCGATGCGGCTGCCTTAAAGGTGGCTGAAGAGCTGAAAGCCGAACAGGCTGCTCACTGCCAAAGCAAGAAGGAAATGGCCGAGATGGCTGAAAAGTTGAAGAATGCTGCCGACCGCTGCAAGCTTCTTGAAAAAGAAGATCGGGTGGCACAGAAGGACCTGGAAAAGGTCACTATCGAGGCCAAGGACATTCGCTCTGCGATGAGAGCTATGAAGGAGGAGCTATGACAGGCCGGAGATATCACGGCTGGGAAGCCCTATATGCTGCGGATGAAGCTCGGGGATCCTAGATATGCTCCGTTGGACCGGAAGTGGAGTGTGTGAACACTTACCTGGACTTGGCGGCGTGTGCCGCGGACGCGGCCGAACACTTCCACGATCAAAATGACCACGAAGTGGAGAAGCTTTTTTGGTCGTAGTTCCACAATCCAGAGCGCCCACTTTCAGTATCCGATCAGTTGGCCGCATGGGCGGAGCTGATTAAGTTATCCGGACTCGCCAGGAATCATGTCGTGAGTCATCTCTGGCCGAAAAGGCCCAAGCTGAAGAGTTATTTTAGCTTGGTGCAGCAGTTCCTTGGTGCGGTGCCACATATTAATGCAATGAAGATGTCAGCGTGCATAAAGGGTGCACAGATGGCTTTTGCCCGTGTCAAGACATACTGGGCGGATATGAAAGCCAGTGTTGTTGCATCCCAAGATTCGGACGAAAGCCGAGTACCTGCCGAGCACTATTTTCAGGAAGTTCTGCAGGGCGCTCGTTTAATAGAGACGCGGTGCTCGAAGGATGTTATGTTTGAATAACGTGTATCATTGTAATACAATGTTTCAATGGGATATAAAAGCTTTTTGCGCTTTCAAGAATTAGAATACCTCATGTGCGGCCGTTGATGTATATGCGTATATAACCTGAAAGATGGTAGTCTTCGGCTTCAGCCCCCACGCATATAATGCGGGGGTGTTTGCAAAAGGCGCATTTTCACACTTGATCCAATGTCTTGGTCCTATAAAGGAGGTGACGGCGCAGCGAACTAGGCAACCGGACTATAATGCTTTATCACTTTCACTTAGCCTTAGGAGTTTGACAGTGGGGCTACTATATAGCCCCTAGGGGCACCGCGCTCACTCGAATTCGGGGCGCGTATGTGCCTGACCAGGAAACGGCCCTTCATTAATGCGGAGGAATTCTAAAGATTCTGGCGGGTCATCGAGTGGTTGACCAGTCTCGCGCTATATCATGACAGTCAGTTTTCGGCTTTCTCTACTAAGGTGCTCGCCTGGCCGAACCGGGGTAGAATCGCAGTAGTTCTCCTGGTGCCGCCTTAGCCGATAGAGCGGAACGTAAGGCAGCAAAACACAGGAGCCGGGCAAACCCAACATTTGACCAAAGACATGATTCGGAGCTGATGCATATAAGGCCAAACTCGTGACGCCGAACACTCCCTAAGGTGTTCGGTCTTTATGAAAACGGGTTGAACAACGCCCTTGGTAAGAAGCCCCTGGTGTCCAGGTACGCACAAAATTCTGACGTGGCCCAATGCCAAGACGCCAGCCTCCTCCTCGGTTATGGAAAAAAACCAGGGGATCTTATCAACAAGAGACAGTGAAAAAGGTTTACGCAGGGTCTTAATCTGAAAAGAATCCTTGGGACGGGTCCCTACTGCATGTCTGCGCCTGTGTCTCCGTTGTGCCGTATCCTGGACGGGTGTAGCACTGTGCTCATCTGTAAAAGAGAGGAACTTAGTTGAAAAACAATCGTGCAAAAATTTATGTTATATTAAATAAACAAAGTATAGTTCGGGAAATGGGTAGGATTGAGCTTGATTATCTCTTGTTGTATACGCGCGGAGCCCCTTGTATGGGGGTATGCAGCTAATAAGCCTTTGCATGTTTACGCCGGACTCGTCTAGCCATGTCCGAGGGTCTGAACGACCTGTTTAGGTGCTTTAACTAGTAAAGCTGGTTTAGTGTGTGGCTGTCAAGGCAGCTGCACAGTATTCCGCGCTCGAGGAACACTCGATATTTCCCTTTAATGAGATGATGCCTCGTGGACCGGGCATTTTAAGTGTAAGGGATGCATAATGTGGTATTGCGTTAAAGCGGGCGAAAGCTTCGCGTCCCAGTAGTGCTTGATAGCTACTTGTGAATGGGGCGATGTGAAAGGTTAGCTTTTCGCGGCGGAAGTTGTCGGGGAAGCCGAACATAACTTCTAGCAGGAGAGAACCCGTACAATGGGTATCTGGGCCTGGCGTTACCCCTTGAAAGGAAGTGTTGCCATGGCGAATTTTTGTTGGGTTTGTCCCTATTTTGCGGATTGTGTCCTGGTATAGTAGGTTTACATCACTGCCGCCGTCCATTAGGACTTGTGTAAAGTGGAGTCCGTCAATTATCGGATCTAATACCAAGGCAGTCCTGCCCGTGTTCCGGATACTTCTAGAGTAATCCTGATGGTCGAAGGTGATTGGTTGTAACGACCAGTGGTCGGACTCCTCTGGAACAGGCCGTATGGCGCGTATCTCTATAGGCGCCACTCTGTATTTCCCTTTTGTCACGTGAAGTGAGTTTACTATTTTGACTTCTTGTGGGAATTTCTTTTGTTCTCCAGTTCTCTGATTGTGGGGTTCATCATCATCCTCACTTGGTATGTCGAGCCCCTTGTGTTCGGCGTTAAGTTTGCCGGATTGCTTGAAGACCCAACAATTTCTGTGGGTATGGTTTGCAGGCTTCCCGGGAGAACTATGGATTTGGCAGGTTTTGTCCAAGATGTTGTTTAGGTTAGATAGCTCATCCCTGCTATCCTTGAGGGGCAGCTTTTTCTGATTCTGCCGAGAGCTTTTGAATCTGGCGTTGACTGTCGCGCTCTTCAAGCTGTTTCCCTTGGTTCGGCGCTGGTCCTTGCTACGCTGTGGTTTCCCGTTTCCATCCCTGACTTCGGATGTACTTGGGTCGCTGGTGTTGCTTCTTGCCAACTAGCTATCCTCTCCTGCGCAAAAGCGGGTCATGAGGTTTGTTAATGCGGCCATTGTTCTTGGCTTTTCTTGGCCGAGGTGTCTGGCGAGCCATTCGTCTCGAACACTGTGTCTGAAAGCTGCTAAGGCTTCGGTGTCCGGACAGTCGACTATCTGGTTCTTTTTAGCAAGAAATCTGTTCCAGAGTTTCCGGGCTGACTCTCCGGGTTGTTGAGTTACATGACTTAGATCGTCTGCATCCGGAGGTCGGACATAGGTCCCTTGAAAATTTGCCCGAAAAGCATCCTCGAGCTCTTCCCAACTTCCGATGGTGTTTTCGGGAAGGCTTTTAAGCCAATGCCGGGCTGGCCCTTTGAGCTTTAGGGGTAAGTATTTTATGGCGTGGAGGTCATCTCCTCTAGCCATGTGTATGTGGAGGATATAGTCCTCAATCCAGACTCCAGGGTCTGTTGTTCTGTCGTATGCCTCTATGTTTACGGGCTTGAATCCCGCTGGAAATTCATGGTCCAGCACCTCATCGGTGAAACATAGGGGGTGTGCGGCACCCCTATATTTGGGTATGCCGTGATGTTCGGATACTTGTTGCGTTGCATTGCTTACTAGAGCTTGCTTTCTTGGCCCGTAGATAGATCTGGCTGGGCCGTCTTTTTTATGTGAATCCTTGTGCAGATCGCGTGCCGGCTTGGGTGCGGCGCCCCTTGCCGCTCTATGTTGGCCATGGGGTTGTTTATCCGACCGGGTGTCTTTTTTATTTTTTGATTGCGGGGGCTCTAAGGCCTCCTCATCAAATTCCGGCAGTAATTTCCACTTCGGATAGCTCTTTGTGTGACGACTGTCGCCCTACTTGTTTGCGTTGTTGAGTACTTTGCCCCATCTAATTCTGAGTGCATCTTCCGCTGTTTGGAGCTTCCGCTTCTGCTTTTTCAGGCTACGCGCAGTGGCGACGAGCCTTTTGTGGAGGTTCTTCTGCTCCAGCAACTTGTCCGGCGTGAGGTCGGCCGGACTATTATCTTCACCGGGGACGGGTTGTTCGGTTTGTTTACCCAAATTGCCCTGTTCGGATGATTGCTCGATGGCATGTTCGTTGTCCGCCGGTTCGCCCTGCTCGTTGGCTGGGTTTCTGTCGAGGTGGGGTTTGGCGCGGTGCTTACGCCGCCGCCTTGATTGCTTGTCGAGGGAATGATCCCTCGTTGCGTCCCTTTGTTCCTCGTCATCGCTTCTTTTAGGTGTGTCCACCATGTATACCTCGTGAGATGAGGTGGTTGTCCAGTGCCCTATAGGCGCTGATTCCTGTTCGTCTCCTGCATTGTCATCCATACCGTCGATGTCTTCGGAGTCGAAATCGAGCATGTCGGTTAAATCATCGATAGTGGCTACAAAGTGGGTGGTGGTGGGCTTTGAACTTCTTCGTCGTTCGCATCCCAACATTGCTGACCATAGTCCGGCCAGGGCTCTCCTGATAAAGAGAGAGACTTTAGTGAATTTAGACTGTTGCCAAAGGGCGAGTGCTGAAAGATGTCCGCGGCGGCGAACTCCATGATTGGCGCCCAATCGGGTTCGATCGGCAGGGGCGCGGGAGGTTCGGAGTCCAGAAAGGAGTCCAGCACCTTGGAGTCACGAGCTTCACAAAGGACAAGGCTGGTGCTCGGCTCGATCGCCGTAGAGATTGCAGCCCCCGGGGCGGTGTCCAGCCACCCGTCCTCGATTGGCGCCGTCGGCTCCGAACTAAGGATCGTAACGGACACTGAGGCGGCCTCCTGGGCACTGTTCGGTGGCGGAGCTAAATCATGCCCATCGTGACAGTGCGGCGCTCTCGGCTGTGGCTCGAACCCGTCGAAGATCAAGTCTCTGCGGATGTCAGCCGTGTAGTTCAAACTTCCAAATCTGACCTGATGGCCAGGGGCATAGCTTTCGATCTGCTCCAGATGGCCAAGCGAATTGGCCCGAAGTGCAAAGCCGCCGAATACAAAGATCTGTCCGGGGAGAAAAGTTTCACCCTGGACCATGTCGTCGTTGATAATCAGAGGAGCCATCGGGCCTAAAGATGACGACACAGAGGAACTCTCAATGAAAGCACCAATGTCGGTGTCAAAACCAGCGGATCTCGGTAGGGGGTCCCGAACTGTGCTTCTAGGCGGATGGTAACAGGAGACAAGGGACACGATGTTTTTACCCAGGTTCGGGCCCTCTCGATGGAGGTAAAAACCCTACTCCTGCTTGATTAATATTGATGATATGGGTAGTACAAGAGTAGATCTACCACGAGATCAGAGAGGCTAAACCCTAGAAGCTAGCCTATGGTATGATTGTTGTTCGCCCTATGGACTAAAACCCTCTGGTTTATATAGACACCGGAGAGGGCTAGGGTTACACAGAGTCGGTTACAATGGGAGTAGATCTACATATCCGTATCGCCAAGCTTGCCTTCCACGCCAAGGAATGTCCCATCCAGACACGGGACGAAGTCTTCAATCTTGTATCTTCATAGTCCAGGAGTCCGGCCAAAGGTCATAGTCCGGTCATCCAGACACCCCCTAATCCGGGACTCCTTCATTTCCCATGTCCTATTGTGTTTCGGCTATATAGGTACGGTTCGACATCAACATCACCACCGCTCATCTTCGCCAAGGACTCGTCATCGCCAACAACCGTCCTTGCTTACAAACGACTACCTCGACGACATCTTTGTCTATTCCTTGCCATTGCATTGATAACCACCATAGCCTAATTTTGCGTTAATTTCCCATCGAGACTAGCCTTTGAGTATTGCCAGCAACATGACTTGTGCACATTAGTGATCATACTTCCCATAGCATACATACCATATCATCGTGGTGCATATCTTGGTATCATCTCTTGTGTCACAAAGTTGTCATCACATACACAATTGCTATCTTGGTTCGTGAAGTTTTGCAAGAGAAAAGAGCTCAAAAGAGAAAGAGCCAAACAAGCTTTTAAGCAAGAGGGAAAGATAAGCAAAGAGCTTATAAGCAAGAACCATAGCATCATACTACATTAAGATTGTCATACTCGATCATCTATGATCATATCTTCGGAATACCATACATGTAGCATACTTGGGATAGAAGTCGTTGCATTATTGCCTAGTAAGTTGTGCACAAGTTCCGTATCCGCCTATTGTGCAATCGTGCTAGTGTCTCTCTAGTGTTGTGCAACAAGAGCATTTTCGTGGATTCCATATTTTGGCTCATTCCTTGGTTGCACGACCACACTTATCTATTTGCGTGTGTGTTTCTGTGTACCGTATCTTGCTATTGGTCTACTTGTTACATTTACAAATTTGTGAATCTTTTCCAACATTATTGAGGCTCACTAATAATTGCATCAAATGTTGTGACACCATCCTAATCGAGCTCCAACATAAGATTTTACTTGTGTAGGTGTAAGAACCGACAAGAATTGGAACCAATTGTGCTATTTCCTTGTTACACATTTGAGTGATCATTGATCCATCTTCAACATTGGTCAAGGTACATTTGGTATAAGTTCTTCTCTTTCTCCCACTCACATATTTGCTTGGAATGATGGATAGGCCAAGTTCTTCTACCAATCCACTCTTCATCGAGCAAGACGACGACATGTCATCCTATGTCAACAAGAGCCACCTCTTCGGTGCACAAAGAGCTTTTCATCAAGAACAACAAGCAATGAGCGACCACATCAACAATCTCGCCACCGACTTGCGACTCTCCGAGCAACGAACAAGAGACTACTTCGACAACAAGCTCGGCACTCACAAACAAGAGAACAATGCAAGAATGAATGAGATGTGTGCCTTCTTGGTAAACCGATCCTCTATCACTCCGTCCTACTCAAGAAGGAGCAGCTCGAGTCGACACTCCAACGACACCCTCTCCGGCTTAAGTACACCGACATCAAACACTCTACATCGAGCCGCATGCCAAGACCGTCAAGCAACTCGAAATCCTCTACACGACAATCATCCACAAGAGCAATTCGACGAGCAAGCACATCATCATCGCCAAAACCAAGCTAATCTTACACATGCACAAGAAAGGCAATGTCAACGTCACCAAGAGTAAGAGCGAGCGTGCGAACACCAAGACGAACAAGATGCCAGGGCTCAACATCTTCAACAACAACAACGTGAGGCTCAAGCACTTGAGGCGCAACGTGCCCTCCGAGAGTCAAGCTGAGCCATCACCAACCACAACTGAGATACGCACAATCAAGAGGAAGCACTTCGCGAAGAAATTCAAGAGCTCAACTACCAAGCAAGAGTGCATTGTCAAGTTCCTCAAGCTCCTCCACAAGATCGACAAGCTCCTCCACAACCTCAAGTTCATCAAGAGCAAGATGACTTTGGAAATCCTCCGTGCTAAGAGCAATATGAGGTTGACAATCATCCACGTCAAGGGCGTCATCATCTCCCTCGATCCCAACACAATGAAGAGCAACGCTATGGCAAGCTCGAGTTCACCATGCCCAAATTCAATGGAAGCAATGATCCTGAAGAGTACCTTTCATGGGCATTGAAGGTCGACAAGATCTTTCGTTTACACAATGCTACGTCTTGAGCTTGCGTTGGTTTTCCTTGAAGAGGAAAGGGTGATGCAACAATAGTAGCATAAGTATTTCCCTCAGTTTTTGAGAACCAAGGTATCAATCAAGTAGGAGGCTCCTCAAAAGTCCCACGCACCTACACAAACAAACAAGAACTTGCAACCAACACAATAAAGGGGTTGTCAATCCCTTCAAGGCCACTTGCAAAAGTGAGATCTGATAGAGAGAGTATGATAAGATAAATATATTTTTGGTATTTTATAATATAGATAGGAAAAGTAAAGATGCAAATAAAAGTAGATTGAAAGCTTATATGATAAAAGTTAGACCCGGGGACCATAGGTTTCACTAGTGGCTTCTCTCAAGATAGCATAAGTATTACGGTGGGTGAACAAATTACTATCGAGCAATTGATAGAAAAGCGAATAATTATGAGATTATCTAGGCATGATCATGTATATAGGCATCACGCCCGTGACCAGTAGACCAAAACGATTCTGCATCTACTACTATTACTCCACACAACGACTGCTATCCAGCATGCATCTAGAGTATTAAGTTCATAAAGAACAGAGTAACGCATTAAGGAAGATGACATGATGTAGAGGGATAAACTCATGCAATATTATATAAACCCCATATTTTTATCCTCGATGGCAACAATACAATACGTGCCTTGCTGCCCCTGCTGTCACTTGGAAAGGACACCACAAGATTGAACCCAAAGCTAAGCACTTCTCCCATTGCAAGAAAGATCAATCTAGTAGGCCAAACCAAACTGATAATTCGAAGAGACTTGCAAAGGTAACTTAATCACACATAAAGGAATTCAGAGGAGATTCAAATATTTCTCAGAGATAAACTTGATCATAAACCCACAATTCATCGGATCTCGACAAACACACCGCAAAAAGAGTTACATCGAATAGATCTCCAAGAAGATCGAGGAGAACTTTGTATTGAGATTCAAAGAGAGAGAAGAAGCCATCTAGCTAATAACTATGGACCCGGAGGTCTATGGTAAACTACTCACAACTCATCGGAAGGGCTATGGTGTTGATGTAGAAGCCCTCCGTGATCGATTCCCCCTCCAGCGGAGCGCCGGTGAAGGCTCCAAGATGGGATCTCACGGATACAAAAGGTTACGGTGGTGGAAATAGTTTTTTGTGGTCGCTTCTAATGTTTTTGGGGTACATGGGTATATATAGGAGGAAGAAGTAGGTCGGTGGACGCTCGAGGGGCCCACAAGGGTGGGGGACGCACCCAGCCCTAGGGGGCGCGCCGGGCACCCTTGTGGCCTCCTTGCTTGTTTCTTGACTTCCACTCCAAGTCCTCTGGATCACGTTTGTTCCAAAAAGATCGCTCCCAAAGGTTTCATTCTGTTTGGACTCCGTTTGATATTCCTTTTCTTCGAAACACTGAAATAGGCAAAAAAATAGCAATTCAGGCTGGGCCTCCGGTTAGTATGTTAGTCCCAAAAATGATATAAAAGTGTAAATTAAAGCCCATAAACATCCAAAACGGGTAATATAATAGCATGGAACAATCAAAAATTATAGATACATTGGAGACGTATCGCACAACTATGAGGAAGAGAAGACGATCGCTATGGCATCCCTTGAGTACCAAGACTATGTGCTCATATGGTGGGAACAAGTCCTTGATTGCCGGGAAGCAAGAGGTGAACCACCAATCACCACATGGGAGGAAATGAAAGATGACATGCGCGCACGCTTTGTGCCAACCTACTACAACCACAATCTCTTCAAGAAACTCCAACTCCTCAAGCAAGGAACAAAGAGCGTTGAAGAATACTACAAGGAAATGGAGATTACCATGATAAGAGCCAATGTCACGGAAGATGATTGCTACGTCTTGAGCTTGCATTGGTTTTCCTTGAAGAGGAAAGAGTGATGCAGCAATAGTAGCGTAAGTATTTCCCTCAGTTTTTGAGAACCAAGGTATCAATCCAGTAGGAGGCTCCTTAAAAGTCCCACGCACCTACACAAACAAACAACAATTAGCAACCAACGCGATAAAGGGGTTGTCAATCCCTTCAAGGCCACTTGCAAAAGTGAGATCTGATAGAGATAATATGATAAGATAAATATATTTTTGCTATTTTATGATATAGATTGGAAAAGTAAAGATGCAAATAAAAGTAGATTGAAAGCTTATATGATAAGAGATAGACCCGGGGGCCATAGGTTTCACCAGTGGATTCTCTCAAGATAGCATAAGTATTACGGTGGGTGAACAAATTACTGTCGAGCAATTGATAGAAAAGCGAATAATTATGAGATTATCTAGGCATGATCATGTATATAGGCATCACGTCCGTGACAAGTAGACCGAAACGATTCTGCATCTACTACTATTACTCCACACATCGACCGCTATCCAACATGCATCTAGAGTATTAAGTTCATAAAGAACAGAGTAACGCATTAAGGAAGATGACATGATGTAGAGGGTAAACTCATGCAATATTATATAAACCCCATCTTTTTATCCTCGATGGCAACAATGCAATACATGCCTTGCTGCCCCTGCTGTCACTGGGAAAGGACACCGCAAGATTGAACCCAAAGCTAAGCACTTCTCCCATTGCAAGAAAGATCAATCTAGTAGGCCAAACCAAACTGATAATTCGAAGAGACTTGCAAAGATAACTTAATCACACATAAAAGAATTCAGAGGAGATTCAAATATTTCTCATAGATAAACTTGATCATAAACCCACAATTCATCGGATCTCGACAAACGCACCACAAAAAGAGTTACATCGAATAGATCTCCAAGAAGATCGAGGAGAACTTTGTATTGAGATTCAAAGAGAGAGAAGAAGCCATCTAGCTAATAACTATGGACCCGATGGTCTATGGTAAACTACTCACAACTCATCAGAAGGGTTATGGTGTTGATGTAGAAGCCCTCCATTATCGATTCCCCCTCCGATGGAGCGCCGGTGAAGGCTCCAAGATGGGATCTCGCGGATACAGAAGGTTACGGCGGTGGAAATAGTTTTTTGTGGTCGCTTCTGATGTTTTCGGGGTACATGGGTATATATAGGAGGAAGAAGTAGGTCGGTGGACGCTCGAGGGGCCCACAAGGGTGGGGGACGCGCCCAACCCTAGGGGGCGCGCCGGGCACCCTCGTGGCCGCCTTGCTTGTTTCTTGACTTCCACTCCAAGTCCTCTGGGTCACGTTTGTTACGAAAAGATCGCTGCCGAAGGTTTCATTCCGTTTGGACTCCGTTTGATATTCCTTTTCTTTGAAACACTGAAATAGGCAAAAAAAAACAGCAATTCAGGCTGGGCCTCCGTTTAGTAGGTTAGTGCCAAAAATGATATAAAAGTGTAAAGTAAAGCCCATAAACATCCAAAACGGGTAATATAATAGCATGGAACAATAAGAAATTATAGATACGTTGGAGACGTATCGCACAACTATGAGGAAGAGAAGACGATCGCTATGGCATCCCTTGAGTACCAAGACTATGTGCTCATATGGTGGGAACAAGTCCTTGAGCGTCGAGAAGCAAGAGGTGAACCACCAATCACCACATGGGAGGAAATGAAATATGCCATGCGCGCACGCTTTGTGCCAACCTACTACAACCGCGATCTCTTCAAGAATCTCCAACTCCTCAAGCAAGGAACAAAGAGCGTTGAAGAATACTACAAGGAAATGGAGATTGCCATGATAAGAGCCAATGTCACGGAAGATGATTGCTACGTCTTGAGCTTGAATTGGTTTTCCTTGAAGAGGAAAGGGTGATGCAGCAATAGTAGCATAAGTATTTCCCTCGGTTTTTGAGAACCAAGGTATCAATCTAGTAGGAGGCTCCTCAAAAGTCCCACGCACCTACACAAACAAACAAGAACTAGCAACCAACGCAATAAAGGGGTTGTCAATCCCTTCAAGGCCACTTGCAAAAGTGAGATCTGATAGAGATAATATGATAAGATAAATATATTTTTGCTATTTTATGATATAGATTGGAAAAGTAAAGATGCAAATAAAAGTAGATTGAAAGCTTATATGATAAGAGATAGACCCGTGGGCCATAGGTTTCACTAGTGGCTTCTCTCAAGATAGCATAAGTATTACGGTGGGTGAACAAATTACTTTCGAGCAATTGATAGAAAAGCGAATAATTATGAGATTATCTAGGCATGATCATGTATATAGGCATCACGTCCGTGACAAGTAGACCGAAACGATTCTGCATCTACTACTATTACTCCACACATCGACCGCTATCCAGCATGCATCTAGAGTATTAAGTTCATAAAGAAAAGACTAACACATTAAGAAAGATGACATGATGTAGAGGGATAAACTCATGCAATATGATATAAACCCCATCTTTTTATCCTCGATGGCAACAATACAATACGTGCCTTGCTGTCCCTGCTGTCACTGGGAAAGGACACCGCAAGATTGAACCCAAAGCTAAGCACTTATCCCATTGCAAGAAAGATCAATCTAGTAGGCCAAACCAAACTGATAATTCGAAGAGACTTGCAAAGATAACTTAATCACACATAAAAGAATTCAGAGGAGATTCAAATATTTCTCATAGATAAACTTGATCATAAACCCACAATTCATCGGATCTCGACAAACGCACCGCAAAAAGAGTTACATCCAATAGATCTCCAAGAAGATCGAGGAGAACTTTGTATTGAGATTCAAAGAGAGAGAAGAATCCATCTAGCTAATAACTATGGACCCGAAGGTCTATGGTAAACTACTCACAACTCATCGGAAGGGCTATGGTGTTGATGTAGAAGCCCTCCATGATCGATTCCCCCTCCGACGGAGCGCCGGTGAAGGCTCCAAGATGGGATCTCGCGGATACAGAAGGTTACGGCGGTGGAAATAGTTTTTTGTGGTCGCTTCTGATGTTTTCGTGGTACATGGGTATATATAGGAGGAAGAAGTAGGTCGGTGGACGCCCGAGGGGCCCACGAGGGTGGGGGGCGCCGGGCACCCTCGTGGCCGCCTTGCTTGTTTCTTGACTTCCACTCCAAGTCCTCTGGATCACGTTTGTTCCAAAAAGATCGCTCCCGAAGGTTTCATTCCGTTTGGACTCCGTTTGATATTCCTTTTCTTCGAAACACTGAAATAGGCAAAAAAACAGCAATTTGGGTTGGGCCTCCGGTTTGTAGGTTAATCCGAAAAATGATATAAAAGTGTAAAGTAAAGCCCATAAACGTCCAAAACGGGTAATATGATAGAATGGAACAATCAAAAATTATAGATACATTGGAGACGTATCAAGCATGCCCAAGCTTAATTCTTGCTCGTCCTCGAGTAGGTAAATGATAAAAACAGAATTTTTGATGTGGAATGCTACCTAGCATAATTCTCAATGTAATTTTCTTTATTGTGGCATGAATGTTCAGATCCAAATGATTCAAAATAAAAGTTCATATTGACTTAAGAAATAGTAATACTTCAAGCATACTAATCAAGCAATCATGTCTTCTCAAAATAACATGGCTAACGAAAGTTATCCCTACAAAATCATATAGTCTGGTTGTTGCTCTATCTTCATCACACAAAGTATTTAATCATGCACAACCCCGATGACAAGCCAAGAAATTGTTTCATACTTTAGGAATCTCATACTTTTTCAACTTTCACGCAATACATGAGCGTGAGGCATGGACATAGCACTATATGTGGAATAGAATGGTTGTTGTGGAGAAGACAAAAAAGGAGAAGATAGTCTCACATCAACTAGGCGTATCAATGGGCTATGGAGATGCCCATTAATAGATATCAATGTGAGTGAGTAGGGATTACCATGCAACAGATGCACTAGAGCTATAAATGTATGAAAACTCAACAAAAGAGACTAAGTGGGTGTGCATCCAACTCGCTTGCTCACGAAGACCTAAGGCATTTTGAGGAAGCCCATCATTGGAATATACAAGCCAAGTTCTATAATGAAAAATACCCACTAGTATATGAAAGTGACAACATAGGAGACTCTCTATCATGAAGATCATGGTGCTACTTTGAAGCACAAGTGTGGAAAAGGATAGTAGCATTGTCCCTTCTCTCTTTTTATCTCATTTCATTTTTTTTATTTTTTATTTTTTTCTCTTTTGGGCCTTTCTTTTTTTTTCTTTTGGCCTTTCTTCTCTTTTTTTCCTTTTTTCTTTTTTTTTCTTTTGTGGGATCTTTGGCCTCTTTTTTTTGTAAAGTCCGAAGTCTCATCCCGACTTGTGCGAGAATCATAGTCTCCATCATCCTTTCCTCACCGGGACAATGCTCTAATAACGAAGATCATCACACTTTTATTTACTAACAACTAAAGATTACAACTCAATACTTAAAAAAAGATATGATTCTATATGAATGCCTCCGGCGGTGTATCGGGATATGCAATTGTTGGGGAACATAGTAATTTCAAAAAAATTCCTACGCACCCACAAGATCATGGTGATGCATAGCAACGAGAGGGGGAGTGTATCTTCATAGCCTTGAAGATCGCTAAGTGGAAGCGTTTATCAACGTGGTTGATGTAGTCGTACGTCTTCACGATCCGACCGATCCAAGTACCGAACGCGCGGCACCTCCGAGTTCTACACACGTTCAGCTCGATGACATCCTCGCCTTCTCGATCCAGCAAGACGGGCAAAGTAGTAGATGAGTTCCGGCAGCATGACGGCGTGGTGACGGTGTTGGTGAAGAACAATCTCCACAGGGCTTCGCCTAAGCACTACGGAAACTATGATGGAGGATAAACTAGAGGGGACGGGGTTGCCGGCACACGGCTTGGTGTTTCTTGATGTGTCTTTGGTGCTAGGCCTGCCCCTCTATTTATATGTTGAGCCCTTGGGTCGAAACTTGGAGTAAAAGCCTCCTCAAAGTCGGTTTTGCCCGAAAGGCAAGAGTCCTACACGGACTCCAGGGCTAGACGCCAGGGTTCCCGGTGTCTACCCCCTAGACGCTAGGGTTCCTGGTGTCTAGCCTCTGGTCTCCGCAAAACTTCCTTTTGTACTTTCCAAAAGCCTCGTGGGCTTTCCCCTTTGGCCCAAATAACGTGTTCTCGTACCCAAACACTTCGGGAAACATCCGAAACCCCTTCCG
The DNA here is from genome assembly GCF_018294505.1 of Triticum aestivum. NCBI lineage: Eukaryota > Viridiplantae > Streptophyta > Magnoliopsida > Poales > Poaceae > Triticum > Triticum aestivum. Next base: position 676,937,451 of record NC_057810.1, read on the forward strand.
GTGATTTCCGGAACCCTTCCGGAGATCAAACACTATTATCCCATATATCAAACTTTATCTCCGCACCATTCTGGAGTTCCTCGTCATGTCTGTGATCTCATCCGAGACTCCGAACAACATTCGGTTACCAACATACATAACTCATATAATACTATATCGTCAATGAACGTTAAGCATGCGGACCCTACGGGTTCAAGAACTATGTAGACATGACCGAAACATCTCTCTGGTCAATAACCAATAGCAGAACCTGGATGCCCATATTGGCTCCTACATATTCTACGAAGATCTTTATCGGTCAAATCGCATAACAACATACGTTGTTCCCTTTGTCATCGGTATGTTACTTTCCCGAGATTCGATCGTCGGTATCCCAGTACCTAGTTCAATCTCGTTACCGACAAGTCTCTTTACTCGTTATGTAATGCATCATTCCGTAACTAACTCATTAGCTACATTGCTTGCTAGGCTTATAGTGATGTGCATTACCAAGAGGGCCCAGAGATACCCCTCCAACAATCGGAGTGACAAAACCTAATCTCGAAATACGCCAACTCAACATGTACCTTTGGAGACACCTGTAGAGCTCCTTTATAATCACCCAGTTACGTTGTGACGTTTGGTAGCTACTATGTCTTGAGCTTGTGTTGGTTTTCCTCGAAGAGGAGAGGGTGATGCAGCAATAGTAGCGTAAGTATTTCCCTCAGTTTTTGAGAACCACGGTATCAATCCAGTAGGAGGCTCCTCAAAAGTCCCACGCACCTACACAAACAAACTGAGAACTCGCAACCAACGCAATAAAGGCGTTGTTAATCCCTTCACGGCCACTTGCGAAAGTGAGATCTAATAGAGATAGTATGATAAGATAAATATATTTTTGTTATTTTATAATATAGATGCAAAAAGTAAAGATGCAAATAAAATTAGATTGGAAGCAAATATGATAAGAGATAGACCCGGGGGCCATAGGTTTCACTAGTGGCTTCTCCCAAGATAGCATAAGTACTACGGTGGGTGAACAAATTAATGTTGAGCAATTGATAGAAAAGCGAATAATTATGAGATTATCTACGCATGATCATGTATATAGGCATCATGTCCATAACAAGTAGACCGACTCCTGCCTGCATCTACTACTATTACTCCACACATCGACTGACTCCTGCCTGCATCTAGAGTATTAAGTTCATAAGAACAGAGTAACGCATTAAGCAAGATGACATGATGTAGAGGGATAAACTCAAGCAATATGATATAAACACCATCTTGTTATCCTCGATGGCAACAATACAATACGTGCCTTGCAACCCTTTCTGTCACTGGGTAAGGACACCGCAAGATTGAACCCAAAGCTAAGCACTTCTCCCATGGCAAGAAAGATCAATCTAGTAGGCCAAACCAAACTGATAATTCGAAGAGACTTGCAAAGATAACTCAATCATACATAAAAGAATTTAGAGAAGATTCAAATATTTCTCATAGATAAACTTGATCATAAACCCACAATTCATCGGATCTCGACAAACACACCGCAAAAAGAGTTTACATCGAATAGATCTCCACAAGAGAGGGGGGAACATTGTATTGAGATCCAAAAAGAGAGAAGAAGCCATCTAGCTAATAACTACGGACCCGTAGGTCTGTGGTAAACTACTCACAACTCATCGGAGGGGCAAGGATGTTGATGTAGAAGCCCTCCATGGTCGATTCCCCCTCCGGCAGAGTGCCGGCGAAGGATCCAAGATGAGATCTCGCGGATACAGAAGGTTACGGTGGTGGAAATTGTGTTTCGCCTGCCCCTGGATGTTTTCGGGGTACGTAGGTATATATAGGAGGAAGAAGTACGTCGGTGGCCTCCCGAGGGGTCCACGAGACAGGGGGGCGCCCTCCTATCTCGTGGGAGCCTCGGCTGTTTCTTGACTTGCACTCCAAGTCCTCTGGATCACGTTCGTTCCAAAAAATCACGCTCCCGAAGGTTTCATTCCGTTTGGACTCCATTTGATATTCCTTTTCTTCGCAATACTGAAATAGGCAAAAAAAAAGGAATATGGGCTGGCCCTCCGGTTAGTAGGTTAGTCCCAAAAATGATATAAATGTGTAAATAAAGCCCATAAACATCCAAAAGAGGTAATATAATAGCATGGAAGAATCAAAAATTATAGATACGTTGGAGACGTATCAAGCATCCCCAAGCTTAATTCCTGCTCGTCCTCGAGTAGGTGAATGATAAAAAAGAAATTTTTGATGTGGAATGCTACCTAGCATAATTTATAATGTAATTTTCTTTATTGTGGCATGAATGTTCAGATCCAAATGATACAAAATAAAAGTTCATATTGACATAAGAAATAGTAATACTTCAAGCATACTAATCAAAGTAATCATGTCTTCTCAAAATAACATGGCTAAAGAAAGTTATCCCTACAAAATCATATAGTTTGGCTGTTGCTCTATCTTCATCACACAAAGTATTTACTCATGCACAACCCTGATGACAAGCCAAGCAATTGTTTCATACTTTAATAATCTCAAACTCTTTCAACTTTCACGCAATACATGAGCGTGAGCCATGGACATAGCACTATATGTGGAATAGAATGGTGGTTGTGGAGAAGAAAAAAAAGGAGAAGATAGTCTCACATCAACTAGGCGTATCAACTGGCTATGGAGATGCCCATTAATAGATATTGATACATCAATTTTGCATAATGCTTTTATATCAATATTTATTGCATTATGGGTTGTTATTACACATTATATCTCAATAATTATGGCTATTATCTCTTATTTTACAAGGTTTACCATGAAGAGGGGGAATGCCGGCAGCTGGAATTCTGGCTGGAAAAGGAGCAAACGTTGGAAACCTATTCTGCACAGCCCCAAAAGTCATGAGACTCCACGAAACAACCTTTTGGATTTAATAAGAATTTATGAGCGAAAGAAATAGGCCAGGGGGCCCACACCCTGTCCAGGAGACAGGGGGCGCCCCCCCATAGGGCGCCCCCCCTATCTCCTGGGCCCCCTGGTGGGCCTCCGACGTCCATCTTCTGCTATATCATTGCTTTTACCCTGGAAAAAATCGGGGGCAAGCTTACGGGACGAAACTCCGCCGCCACGAGGCGGAACCTTGGCGGAATCAATCTAGGGCTCCGGCGGAGCTGTTCTGCCGGGGACACTTCCCTCCGGGAGGGGGAAATCATCACCAATGATCCTGTCATTGGGAGGGGGTCAATCTCCATCAACATCTTCACCAGCACCATCTCCTCTCAAAACCCTAGTTCATCTCTTGTATCCAATCTTGTATCAAAACCACAAATTGGTACCTATGGGTTGCTAGTAGTGTTGATTACTCGTTGTAGTTGATGCTAATTGGTTTACTTGGTGGAAGATCATATGTTCAGATCCTTTATGCATATTATTACTCCTCTGATTATGAACATGAATATGCTTTGTGAGTAGTTACGTTTGTTCCTGAGGACATGGGTGAAGTCTTGCTATTAATAGTCATGTGAATTTGGTATTTGTTTGATATTTTGATGAGATGTATGTTGTCTTTTCCTCTAGTGGTGTTATGTGAACGTCGACTACATGACACTTCACCATTATTTGGGCCTAGAGGAAGGCATGGGGAAGTAATAAGTAGATGATGGGTTGCTAGAGTGATAGAAGCTTAAACCCTAGTTTATGCGTTGCTTCGTTAGGGGTTGATATGGATCCATATGTTTAATGATGTGGTTAGGTTTACCTTAATACTCCTTTTTGTAGTTGCGGATGCTTGCAATAGGGGTTAATCATAAGTGGGATGCTTGTACAAGTTAGGGCAGTACCCAAGTACCGGTCCACCCACATATCAAATTATCAAAGTACCGAACGTGAATCTTATGAACGTGATGAAAACTAGCTTGACGATAATTGCCAATGTGTCCTCGGGAGCTCCTTTACCATTATTAGAATTTGTCCAGGCTTATCCTTTGCTACATAAAGGATTGGGCCACCTTGCTGCACTTTATTTACTTTATTTACTTGTTGCTTGTTACTATTTATCTTATCACAAAACTACCTATCACCTACTATTTCAGTGCTTGCAGAGAAAACCTTACTGAAAACCGCTTATCATTTCCTTCTGTTCCTCGTTGGGTTCGACACTCTTACTTATCGAAAGGACTACGATAGATCCCCTACACTTGTGGGTCATCAAGAAAATTTTCTGGCGCCGTTGCTGGGGAGTGTAGCGCTTTTGGTGAGTGGAACTTGGTAAGGAAACATTTATATAGTGTGCTGAAATTTTCTGTTACTTGTCACTATGGAAACTAATCCTTTGAGGGGCTTGTTTGGGGTATCGTCACCCCAACCAGAAGAGCAAAGAGTTGCTCCTCAACCTACTGAACTTGATGAAAATATTCACTTTGAGATTCCTTCGGGTATGATAGAAAAACTGCTAGCTAATCCATTTGTAGGAGACGGAACATTGCATCCCGATTTACACCTTATCTTTGTGGATGAAGTTTGTGGATTATTTAAGCTTGCAGCTATTCCCGATGATGTTATCAAAAGTAAGGTCTTCCCTTTATCTTTGAAGGGAGATGCATTGACATGGTATAGGCTATGTGATGATACGGGATCTTGGAATTATAAGCGATTGAAGTTGGAATTTCACCACAAGTTCTATCCTATGCATCTTGTTCATCGTGATCGTAATTACATATATAATTTCTAGCCTCGCAAAGGAGAAAGCATCACTCAAGCTTGGGGGAGGCTTAAGTCAATGTTATATTCATGCCCCAATCATGAGCTCTCTCGGGAAATGATTATTCAGAATTTTTATGCTCGGCTTTCTCTTGATAATCGCAACCTGCTCGATACTTCCTGTGCTGGTTCTTACATGCTGAAGACTATTGATTTCAAATGGGACTTATTGGAAAGAATTAAATGCAACTCTGAAGATTGGGGTTCCGACGATGGTAAGGAGTCAAGTATGACACCTAAGTTCGATTGTGTTAAATCTTTTATGGATACCGACCCTTTCCGTGGATTTAGCTCTAAGTATGGACTTGACTCTGAGATAGTAGCTACTTTCTGTGAATCTTTTGCTACTCACGTTGATCTCCCTAAAGAGAAGTGGTTTAAATATAATCCTCCTGTTGAAGTAAAAGTAGTTGCACCTATTACAGTCAAAGAAAAGATTATTACCTATGGTGATCCTATTGTTCCTACTGCTTATGTTGAAAAACCTCCTTTTCCCGTTAGGATAAAAGATCATACTAAAGGTTCGACTGTTGTCCGTAAGAGTAATACTAGGACTTATACACCTCCTGAGCAAATTAATGTTGAACCTAGTATTGCTATGGTTAAAGATCTCTTGGATGAGGACTTAGATGGGCATGTTATTTCTTTCTTGGGTGAGACTACTAATATTGCTAGACCCGATACTAAGACACGTAGACCTGTTGTAGGCATGCTTGTTATTTCTGTTAAAATAGGAGATCATTGTTATCATGGTTTATGTGATATGGGTGCTAGTGCTAGTGCGATACCTTATGATCTTTATAAAGAAATCATGCACGACATTGCACCCGTTGAATTAGAAGACATTGACGTTACTATTAAGCTTGCTAATAGGATACCATTAAACCTATTGGGATTGTTAGAGATGTTGAAGTTTTGTGTGGGAAGGTTAAATACCCTGCTAATTTTCTTGTTCTTGGTTCCCCGCAAGATGATTTTTGTCCCATTATTTTTGGTAGACCCTTCTTGAATACTGCTAGTGCTAAGATTAATTGTGAAAGGAATATTGTCACTGTTGGCATAGATGGTATGTCTCATGAGTTTAATTTTGCTAAGTTTAGTAGACAACCTCGTGAAAGGGAACCACATAATAAGGATGAGATCATTGGTCTTGCTTCCATTGCTGTTCCTCCAACTGATCTGTTAGAACAATGTCTGCTAGACCATGAAAACGATATGTTTATGAAGGAAAGGGAAGAAATAGATGAAGTGTTCCTTAAACAGGAACCTATGCTAAAACATAACCTTCCCGTTGAAATTCTTGGGGACCCCCCTCCACCCAAGGGTGATCCCATGTTTGAACTCAAACCATTACCCGATAATCTTAAGTATGCTTATCTTGATGAAAAAGAAATATATCCTGTTATTATTAGTGCTAACCTTTCAGAGAAAGAAGAAGAAAGATTATTGAAAACTCTGAAGAAGCACCGAGCTGCTATTGGATATACTTTGGATGATCTTAAGGGCATTAGTCCCACATTATGTCAACACAAAATTTCAGTGGAGAAAGATGCCAAACCAGTTAGAGATCCTCAAAGATGATTAAATCCCAAGATGAAGGAAGTGGTAAGAAAGGAGATACTAAAGCTCCTTGAGGTAGGTATTATTTATCCCGTTGCTGATAGTGAATGGGTAAGCCCTGTCCATTCTGTCCCTAAAAAGGGAGGTATTACCATTGTTCCTAATGATAAAGATGAATTGATCCCGCAAAGAATTATTACAGGTTATAGGATGGTAATATTAGTAGACGTCAAGAAATGCCTATGAATTATTCTCTTGTTATTGAACCGTTTGATGTTTGGGGCTTTGATTATATGGGACCTTTTCCTACCTCCAATGGTTATACACATATTTTAGTTGCTGTTGATTATGTTACTAGGTGGGTAGAAGCTATTCCAACTAGTAGTGCTGATCATAAAACTTCTATTAAAATGCTTAAGGAAGTTATTTTTGTGAGGTTTGGAGTCCCTAGATATCTTATGACTGATGGTGGTTCACATATTATTCATGGTGCTTTCCGTAAGATGCTTGCTAAGTATGATGTCAATCATAGAATAGCATCTCCTTCTCGTCCGCAGTCTAGTGGTCAAGTAGAGTTGAGCAATAGAGAGCTCAAATTAATTTTGCAAAAGACTGTGAATAGATCTAGGAAGAATTGGTCCAAAAAACTTGATGATGCATTATGGGCCTATAGAACTGCATACAAAAATCCTATGGGTATGTCTCCTTATAAGATGGTTTATGGAAAAGCGTGTCATTTACCTCTTGAACTTGAACATAAAGCATATTGGGCTATTAAAGAGCTCAATTATGACTTCAAACTTGCCGGTGAGAAGAGGTTGTTTGATATTAGCTCACTTGATGAATGGAGAACTCAAGCTTATGAGAATGCCAAGCTTTTCAAAGAAAAAGTCAAACGCTGGCATGATAAGAGGATACAAAAGCGTGAGTTTAACGTACGAGATTATGTGTTATTATTCAACTCTTGTTTAAGATTATTTGCAGGAAAACTTCTCTCAAAATAGGAAGGTCCCTACGTTATCGAGGAGGTCTATTGTTCTGGTGCTATAAAAATTAACAACTTCGAAGGCACAAATCCAAGGGTGGTTAACGGTCAAAGAATTAAACATTATATTTCAGGTAATCCTATCAATGTTGAAACTAATATTATTGAAACCATAACCCCTCAGGAATACATAAGGGACACTTTCTAGAACGTTCCAGACTCCGAAAAGGTATAGGTATGTGGTACGGTAAGTAAACCGACTCCAAAACAACTCTAAAGGCAATTCTTATCAGTTTTGGATTATTTAAGAATTTTAGGAAGAAAGAAGTAGTCTGAAAGGGACACGAGGCCCCCACAAGAGTGGAGGGTGCGCCCCCTGTCTCGTGGGCACCTCGTGTGCCTCCCGGACTCTGTTTTCTTGCACATTACGTATTTTGGTCAGTAAAAATTCATTATATATACTCCCGAAGGTTTTGACCACCGTATCATGCAAATATCCTTTGTTTTCGTTTCGAGCTGTTCCTGTTGCAGAATAAAGCAAGACATCTTCTCAGGAGTCAGTTGGGGAGAGTCGGGTGTCTCACCCAATGCCAGGTCCAGGAGCAAATAGCGATGCCTATCACTTTGGACCATCAACGGAGGATGAGATGGAGGCCGATTTGAAAAGGATAGATGCCATGGAGGAAGATCAAGAAGTTACCTCTCGTCTCCAAGCAGAATTTACTATGGGGGAACTACCTAGCCTAGCTGTCCCGGCTTCGGTCATCCCTTCCAACTCTAAATTTCCTTCTTATGAAAATATGAAAAGAGTTTCATGTGTTCTCCAGAAGCTATGCAACATCTTACGGGCAAGCTCCGTAAAGAAATTATGGACCTCAAACAACAAGTCAATAAGCTCGAGGAGGAGAACCGTATCCTGAAGGGCATCATCGCCAAGAAGATCATAACACCAACCGTGAAGAAGCAGAAATAATCACATGGGTATGGGCACTCCCCTTGGCAACTGCCAAGCTTGGGGGAGGTGCCCCGGTATCGTATCACCATCACACTCCTATCTTTGCCGCTTTATTTAGTTCGATCCTTTTAGTAGTATCTTGATCTAGTAGATTGAAGTTTTCATATCAAGTAGTTTTGAGTTTTGCTTTGTGATCTCATTTTGTAATCGAGTCCGTGTGCTATCTATAATAAAGATTAGTGTTGAGTCAAGGGCTTTGCTATGTTGCTATGATCTTGAGAAAGTAGAAAGAATAAAAAAGTTCATATTGATCTTATGGATAGTGATAACTTCACACATAGAAAGTATGAGGCATAAAAAATGTTGAGAGTTGATGAACGTAGCCTTGGTCATCGTTGCAATTAATAGGAAGTGATAAGGAAAGAGGGGTTCACATATAAATATATTATCTTGGACATCTTTTATGATTGTTAAGCACTCATTAAGTATGACATGCTAAAAGAGTTGATGTTGGACAAGGAAGACAACGTAATGGTTTATGTTTTCCGACATCTCAGTTAAAGTATATTGTCATTGACTTTCCAAACATGTTGAGCTTGCCTTTCCCCCTCATGCTAGCCAAATTCCTTGCACCAAGTAGAGATACTACTTGTGCTTCCAAATATCCTTAAACCCAGTTTTTCCATGAGAGTCCACCATACCTACCTATGGATTGAGTAAGATCCTTCAAGTAAGTTGTCATCGATGCAAGCAATAAAAATTGCTCTCTAAATATGTATGACTTATTAGTGTGGAGAAAATAAGCTTTGTACGAACTTGTTGTGGAAGTAATAAAAGCGACGAACTGCATAATAAAGGTCCACATACAAGGGGCAATATAAAGTGACGTTGTTTTGCATTAAGATTTCATGCATCAACCCTAAATGCGCATGACAACCTCTGTTTCCCCCTGCGAAGGGCCTATCTTTTACTTTAGGTTTTTACTTTATGCTTGAGTCAAGGTGATCCTCAACTTTGCCTTTTTCATTTTATCCTTTGGCAAGCTCCTCGTGTTTGAAAGATCATGATATATATATCCAATTGGATGTAAGTTAGCATGGGCTATTATTGTTGACATCACCTAAAGGTGAATACGTTGGGAGGCAACACAATAAGCCCCTATCTTTCTCAGTGTCCGGCTGAAACTTTATAATCACAAGTATTGCGTGAGTGTTAACAATTATAGGAGACTACGAGATAGTTGAGTATGTGAGCTTGCTGAAAAGCTCTATTATTGACTCTTTCTGATGTTATGATAAATTGCAATTGCTTCAATGACTGAGATTATAGTTTGTTAGTTCCCAATGAAGTTTTTGAACCATACTTGACATTGTGAATTTCTTATTACTTGAGCATAGGAAATCATATGACAAAATCTATATATGTTGCTGTTATTAGAATGATCATGATGCCCTCATGTCCGTATTTTATTTTTAACGACACCTCTATCTCTAAACATGTGGACATATTTTTTGATTTCGGCTTCCGCTTGAGGACAAGCAAGGTCTAAGCTTGGGGGAGTTGATATGTCCATTTTGCATCATGCTTTTATATCAATATTTATTGCATTATGGGCTGTTATTACACATTACATCTCAATACTTATGGCTATTCTCTCTTATTTTAAAAGGTTTACCGTGAAGAGGGGGAATGCCGGCAGCTGGAATTCTGGCTGGAAAAGGAGCAAACGTTGGAAACTCCGCCTCCATGAGGCGGAACCTTGGCGGAATCAATCTAGGGCTCCGGCGGAGCTGTTCTGCCGGGGCCACTTCCCTCCGGGAGGGGGAAATCATCACCAACGTCATCACCAACGATCCTCTCATCGGGAGGGGGTCAATCTCCATCAACATCTTCACCAGCACCATCTCCTCTCAAAACCCTAGTTCATCTCTTGTATCCAATCTTGTATCAAAACCACAAATTGGTACCTGTGGGTTGCTTGTAGTGTTGATTACTCCTTGTAGTTGATGCTAATTGGTTTACTTGGTGGAAGATCATATGTTCAGATCCTTTATGCATATTATTATTCCTCTGATTATGAACATGAATATGCTTTGTGAGTAGTTACGTTTGTTCCCGAGGACATGGGTGAAGTCTTGCTATTAGTAGTCATGTGAATTTGGTATTCATTCGATATTTTGATGAGATGTATGTTGTCTTTTCCTCTAGTGGTGTTATGTGAACGTCGACTACATGAAACTTCACCATTATTTGGGCCTAGAGGAAGGCATGGGGAAGTAATAAGTCGATGATGGGTTGCTAGAGTGACAGAAGCTTAAACCCTAGTTTATGCGTTGCTTCGTTAGGGGTTGATATGGATCCATATGTTTAATGTTGTGGTTAGGTTTACCTTAATACTCCTTTTTGTAGTTGCGGATGCTTGCAATAGGGGTTAATCATAAGTGGGATGCTTGTCCAAGTTAGGGCAGTATCCAAGTACCGGTCCACCCACATATCAAATTATCAAAGTACCGAACACGAATCTTATGAACGTGATGAAAACTAGCTTGACGATAATTCTCAATGTGTCCTCGGGAGCTCCTTTACAATTATTAGAATTTTTCCAGGCTTATCCTTTGCTACATAAAGGATTGGGCCACCTTGCTGCACTTTATTTACTTGTTGCTCGTTACTATTTATCTTATTACAAAACTACCTATCACCTACTATTTCAGTGCTTGCAGAGAAAACCTTACTGAAAACCGCTTATCATTTCCTTCTGCTCCTCGTTGGGTTCTACACTCTTACTTATCGAAAGGACTACGATAGATCCCCTACACTTGTGGGTCATCAGATATCAATGTGAGTGAGTAGGGATTGCCATGCAACGAATGCACTAGAGCTATAAATATATGAAAGCTCAGCAAAAGAAACTAAGTGGGTGTGCATCCAACTCGCTTGCTCACAAAGACCTAGGGCACTTTGAGGAAGCCCATCATTGGAATATACAAGCCAAGTTCTATAATGAAAAATTCCCACTAGTATATGAAAGTGACAACATATGAGACTCTCTGTCATGAAGATCATGGTGCTACTTTGAAGCACAAGTGTGGAAAAAGGAGATAGTAGCATTGTCCCTTCTCTCTTTTTCTCTCATTTTATTTTTTTATTTTCCTTTTTTTTCTTTTTCTTTTTTTTCTTTGGCCTTCTTTTTTTTCTTTTTGGCATTTCTCTTTTTTTTTCTTTTTTTCTTTTTGTAAAGTCCGAAGTCTCATCCCGACTTGTGGGGGCATCATAGTCTTCCTCATCCTTTCCTCACTAGGACAATGCTCTAATAATGAAGATCATCACACTTTTATGGATTCACAACTCAAGAATTACAACTCAAAGCTAGAACAAGGTATGACTCTATATGAATGCCTCCGGCGGTGTACCGGGATATGCAATGAATCAAGAGCGACATGTATGAAAATTATGAAGGTGGCCTTGCCACAAATATAATGTCAACTACATGATCATGCAAAGAGCAATATCACAAAAGTAATGTGTGTCATATGAACGGAGCGGTGGAAAGTTGCATGGCAATATATCTCGGAATGGCTACGGAAATGCCATAATAGGTAGGTATGGTGGTTGTTTTGAGGAAGGTATATGGTGGGTGTATGGTACCGGTGAAAGTTGCATGGCACAAGAGAGGCTAGCAATGATGGAAAGGTGAAAGGGTGCGTATAATCCATGGACTCAACATTAGTCAAAAGAACTCATATACTTGTTGCAAAAATTTAGAAGTCACCAAAAATCAAAGCACTACGCGCATGCTCCTAGGGGGATAGATTGGTAGGAAAAGACCATCGCTCGTCCCCGACCGCCACTCATAAGGAAGACACTCAATAAATAAAATTATGCTCCAACTTCATCACAAAGCGGTTCACCATACGTGCATGCTACGGGAATCACAAACTTCAACACAAGCATTCTTTAAATTCATAATCACCCAACTAGCATAACTCTAATATCACTACTTCCATATCTCAAAACAATTATCAAGCATCAAATTGATCATAGCATCCAATTCACTTTCTATGATAGTTTTTATTATACCCAACTTGGATGCTCATCATTCTAGGACCAACTTTATGACCATAGCAAATACCATGCTGTTCTAAAAGACTCTCAAAATAATATAAGTGAAGCATGAGAGACTAATAATTTCTTCAAAATTAAGACACCACCGTGCTCTAAAAGATATAAGTGAAGCACTAGAGCAAAAACTATCAAGCTCAAAAGATATAAGTGAAGCACACAGAGTATTCTAGCAAATTCTAATCAAATAGGCTTCTCCCAAAAGGTGTGTACAGCAAGGATGATTGTGGTAAACTAAAAAGCAAAGACTAATATAATACACGATGCTCCAAGCAAAACACATATCATTTGGCGAATAAAAATATAGCTCCAAGTAAAGTTACCAATGAACGAAGACGAAGAGGGGATGCCTTCCCGGGGCATCCCCAATCTTAGGCTTTTGGCTATCCTTGAATATCTTGGGGTGTCTTGGGCATCCCCAAGATTAGGCTCTTGCCACCCTTTATTCCATAGTCCATAAAAGCTTTACCCAAAACTTGAAAACTTCACAACACAAAACTCAACAGGAAATCTTATAAGCTCCGTTAGTGAAATAAAACAAAACCACCACATAAGCTACTGTAATGAACTCATTCTTTATTTATTTTTGTGTTAAACCTACTGTATTCCAACTTCCTTATGGTTTATAAACTAATTTACTAGCCATAGATGCATTGAAATAAGCAAACAACACACGAAAAACAGAATCTGTCAAAAACAGAACAGTCTGTAGCAATCTGTAACTAACACAAACTTCTGGAACTCTAAAAATCCTACCAAAATAGGAAGTCCTGTAAAATTTGTTTATTGATCAGAAGCAAAAAGAATCAACGCAAAATGACGTTCCTGTGATTTAACAAAATTATATTTGTGCGCGCAAAGTTTCTGTTTTTCAGCAGAATCAAGTCAACTATCATCATAGGTTATCCTCTAGGTTCTACTTGGCACAAACACTAATTAAAAGATAAAAACACATCTAAACAGAAGGTAGATGCAAGATTTATTACTAAACAGGAGCAAAAACAGAAAACTAAAGAAAAATTGGGTTGCCTCCCAACTAGCGCTATCATTTAACGCCCCTAGCTAGGCATAAAAGCGAAGATAGATCTAACGAGTGTCATCTTTGGCACTAAATTCATAAGTAGCCCACATGATAGATTCATAAGGTAATTCGACGTTCTTTCTTGGAAAGTGCTCCATGCCTTTCTTTAACGGAAATTGGAATCTAATATTCCCCTCCTTCATATCAATAATCGCGCCAATCGTTCTAAGGAAAGGTCTATCAAGAATAATAGGGCAAGAAAGATTGCAATCTATATCAAGAACGGTAAAATCCATAGGCACCAAATTTCTATTTGAAACAATAAGAACATCATTGATCCTTCCCATTGGCTTTTTAATGGTGGAATCCGTAAGGTGTAAATTTAACGAGCAATCATCAAGATCATGGAAACCTAGAATATCGCATAAAGTTTTCGGAATAGTGGAAACACTAGCACCCAAATCACACAAAGCAAAACACTCATGATCTTTTATTCTAATCTTTATAGTAGGTTCCCACTCATCATTAAGTTTTCTAGGTATAGAAACTTCCAAATTAAGTTTTTCATCATAAGATTGCATCAAGGCATCAACAATATGTTTGGTAAAAGCTTTGTTTTGACTATAAGCATGAGGAGAATTAACAACTGATTGCAACAAGGAAATACAACCTTTTAAAGAACAATTATCATAATCAAATTCCTTGAAATCCGAGATAGTGGATTCAATGCTATTTAAAGTTGTGGCTTCTCCGATCTCACTTTTACCAAATTTTGCATCAAGATCTAAAGACTCCGAATTCTTGGGACGCCTTCTAGGCAAAGTTGATTCATCATCAGTCCCATAATCATCAAAATTCATATTGCAAAACATAGATCTAATAGGAGACGCATCAATAACTTTAAGATCCTCATCATTATTTTCATGGAAACTAGAAGAACACGCTTTTATAAAGCTATCTTTCTTAGCACGCAATCTAGCGGTTCTTTCCTTACACTCATCAATGGAAATTCTCATTACTTTGAGAGACTCATTGATATCATGCTTAGGAGGAGAAGATCTAAGTTTAAGAGAATCAACATCAAGCGAAAGTCTATCAACATTCCTAGCCAAATCATCAACTTTGAGCAATTTTTCTTCAAGCAAAGCATTAAAATTCTTTTGAGAAATCATAAAATCTTTCACACTATTCTCAAAATCAGAGGGCATCTTATTGAAATTACCATAAGAATTACTGTAGGAATTTCCATAATTATTAGAGGAATTACTAGGGAACGGTCTAGCATTAAAGTTTCCTCTATAAGCATTGTTTCCAAAACTATTCCTACCAACAAAATTCACATCCATAGATTCATTATTATTCTCAATCAAAGAAGACAAAGGCATATCATTGGGATCAAGAGGAGTATTTTTAGTAGCAAACAATTTCATAAGTTCATCCATCTTTCCACTCAAAACATTGATTTCTTCTATAGCTTGCACTTTTTTACTAGAAGATCTTTCAGTGTGCCATTGAGAATAATTAGCCATAATATTATCAAGAAGTTTTGTAGCATCCCCTAACTTGATTTCCATAAACGTGCCTCCCGCGGCCGAATCTAAGAGATTTCTAGAAGCAAAGTTCAAACCAGCATAAAAATTTTGTATGATCATCCATAAATTCAAACCATGAGTAGGGCAATTGCGAAGCATCAATTTCATTCTTTCCCAAGATTGGGCAACATGCTCAAGATCAAGTTGTTTAAAATTCATAATATGGTTCCTAAGAGTGATGATCTTAGCGGGAGGAAAATATTTAGAGATAAAAGCATCTTTGCACTTGTTCCAAGAATCAATACTATTTTTAGGCAAAGAAGAAAACCAAACTTTAGCACGATATCTAAGTGAAAATGGAAATAACTTCAATTTGACAATATTGTTATCCGTATCTTTCTTATTTTGCATATCACACAAATCAACAAAAAATAATTAGATGAGTAGCGGCATCTTCACTAGGAAGGCCGGCAAATTGATCTTTCATAACAAGATTCAGCAAAGCAGTATTGATTTCACAAGACTCAACATCATTAAGAGGAGCAATCGGAGTACTAAGGAAATCATTATTATTGGTATTTGAGAAATCACACAATTTGGTATTATCTTGCGCCATGGCAACAAGTAATCCAACACACAAGCAAACAGAAAAAGGCAAGCGAAAAAGAGAGGAGGAGATTGGGAAAGAGAGGGCGAATAAAACGGCAAGGGTGAAGTGGGGGAGAGGAAAACAAGAGGCAAATGGCAAATAATGTAAATGCGAGGGAGATGGGTTTGTGATGGGTACTTGGTATGTCTTGACTTGAGCGAAGACCTCCCCGGCAACGGCGCCAGAAATCCTTCTTGCTATGTCTTGATCTTGCCTTGGTTTTCCTCAAAGAGGAGAGGGTGATGCAGCAATAGTAGCGTAAGTATTTCCCTTAGTTTTTGAGAACCAAGGTATCAATCCAGTAGGAGGCTCCTCAAAAGTCCCACGCACCTACACAAACAAATTGAGAACTCGCAACCAACGCAATAAAGGGGTTGTCAATCCCTTCACGGCCACTTGTGAAAGTGAGATCTATTAGAGATATTATGATAAGATAAATATATTTTTGGTATTTTATAATATAGATGCAAAAAGTAAAGATGCAAATAAAAGTAGATTGGAAGCAAATATGATAAGAGATAGACCCGGGGGCCATAAGTTTCACTAGTGGCTTCTCCCAAGATAGCATAAGTATTACGGTGGGTGAACAAATTATTGTCGAGCAATTGATAGAAAAGCGAATAATTATGAGATTATCTAGGCATGATCATGTATATAGGCATCATGTCCATAACAAGTAGACCGACTCCTGCCTGCATCTACTACTATTACTCCACACATCGATCGACTCCTTCCTGCATCTAGAGTATTAAGTTCATAAGAACAGAGTAACGCATTAAGCAGGATGACATGATGTAGAGGGATAAACTCAAGCAATATGATATAAACCCCATCTTGTTATCCTTGATGGCAACAATACAATACGTGCCTTGCAACCCTTTCTGTCACTAGGTAAGGACACCGCAAGATTGAACCCAAAGCTAAGCACTTCTCCCATGGCAAGAAAGGTCAATCTAGTAGGCCAAACTAAACTGATAATTCGAAGAGACTTGGAAAGATAACTCAATCATACATAAAAGAATTCAGAGAAAATTAAAATAGTATTCATAGATAAACTTGATCATAAACCCACAATTCATCGGATCTCGACAAACACACCGCAAAAAGAGTTTACATCGAATAGATATCCACAAGAGAGGGGGAGAACATTGTATTGAGATCCAAAAAGAGAGAAGAATCCATCTAGCTAATAATTATGGATCCGTAGGTCTGTGGTAAACTACTCACAACTCATCGGAGGGGCAAGGATGTTGATGTAGAAGCCCTCCGTGGCCGATTCCCCCTCCAGCAGAGTGCCGGCGAAGGCTCCAAGATGAGATCTCGCGGATACAGAAGGTTACGGTGGTGGAAGTTGTGTTTCGTCTGCCCCCTGGATGTTTTCAGGGTACGTACATATATATAGGAGGAAGAAGTACGTTGGTGGCCGCCCGAGGGGCCCACGAGACAGGGGGCGCGCCCTATAGGGGGGCGCGCCCTCCTATCTCGTGGGATCCTTGGCTGCTTCTTGACTTGCACTCCAAGTCCGGATCACGTTCATTCCAAAAATCACGCTCCCGAAGGTTTCATTCCGTTTGGACTCTGTTTGATATTCCTTTTCTTTGAAATACTGAAATAGGCAAAAAAACAGCAATATGGGTTGGGCCTCCGGTTAGTAGGTTAGTCCCAAAAATGATATAAATATGTAAAATAAAGCCCATAAACATCCAAAAGAGGTAATATAATAGCATGGAACAATAAAAAATTATAGATACGTTGGAGACGTATCAGTAGCACACAAAGTGTTCCTCTGGTAAACGAGAGTTCCATAATCTCATAGTTGTAGGAACATGTATAAGTCATGAAGAAAGAAATAGCAACATACTAAAAGATCAAGTGCTAAGCTAACGGAATGGGTCATGTCAATCACATCATTCTACTAATGACGTGATCCCGTTAATCAAATGAAAACTCATGTCTATGGTTAGGAAACATAACCATCTTTGATTAATGAGCTAGTCAAGTAGAGGCATACTAGTGACATTAAGTTCGTCTATGTATTCACACATGTATTATGTTTCCGGTTAATACAATTCTAGCATGAATAATAAACATTTATCATGATATAAGGAAATAAATAATAACTTCATTATTGCCTCTAGGGCATATTTCCTTCAGTCTCCCACTTGCACTAGAGTCAATAATCTAGTTCACATCGTCATGTGATTTAACACCAATATTCAGATCTGTATATGATTAACATCCATAGTTCACATCGTCATGTGACCAATACACAAAGGGGTTACTAGAGTCAATAATCTAGTTCACATCGCCATGTGATTAACACCCAAAGAGTACTAAGGTGTGATCATGTTTTGCTCGTGAGAGAAGTTTAGTCAACGGGTCTGTCACATTCAGAGCCGTATGTATTTTGCAAAATATCCTATGTCTACAATGCTCTGTACGGATCTACTCTAGCTAATTGCTCCCACTTTCAATATGTATCCAGATTGAGACTTAGAGTCATCTGGATCAGTGTCAAAACTTGCATTGACGTAACCCTTTACGACAAACCTCTTGTCACCTCCATAATCGAGAAACATATCCTTATTCCACTAAGGATAATTTTGACCAATGTCCAGTGATCTACTCTTAGATCACTATTGTACTCCCTTGCCAAACCAGGGCAGAGTATACAATAGGTATGGTCAATAGCATGGCATACTTTTATAGAACCTATGACTGAGGCATAGGGAATGACTTTCATTCTCTTTCTATTTTCTGTCGTGGTCGGGATTTGAGTCTTACTCAATTTCACACCTTTGCAACACAGGCAAGAACTCTTTCTTTGACCGTTCCATTTTGAACTACTTCAAAATCTTATCAAGGTATTTACTCATTGAAAATCTTATCAAGCGTCTTGATCTATCTCAATAGATCTTGATGCTCGATATGTAAGTAGCTTTACTGAGGTCTTTCTTTTAAAGAACTCCTTTCAAAACACTTCTTTATGCTTTCTAGAAAAATTCTACATCATTTCAGATCAACAATATGTCACTCACATATACTTATCAGAAAGGTTGTAGTGCTCCCACTCACTTTATTATAAATACAGGCTTCACCGCAAGTCCGTATAAAACTATATGCTTTGATCAACTTATCAAAGCGTATATTCCAACTCTGAGATGCTTGCACCAGTCCATAGATGGATCGCTAGAGCTTGCACATTTTGTTAGCACCTTTAGGATTGACAAAACCTTCTGGTTGCATCATATACAACTCTTCTTTAAGAAAACCATTAAGGAATGCAGTTTTGACATCCATTTGCCAGATTTCATAAAATGTGGCAATTGCTAACATGATTCGGACAGACTTAAGCATCGCTACAGTTGAGAAAATCTCATTATAGTCAACACCTTGAACTTTGTCGAAAACCTTTTTTGCGACAAGTCGAGCTTTGTAGATAGTAACACTACTATCAATGTATGTCTTCCTCTTGAAGATCCATTTATTTTCTATGGCTTGTCGATCATCGAGCAAGTTCACCAAAGTCCACACTTTGTTCTCATACATGGATCCTATCTCAGATTTCATGGCCTCCATCCATTTTGCGGAATCCGGGCTCATCATCGCTTCCTCATAGTTCGTAGGTTTATCATGGTCTAGTAACATGACTTTCAGAACAGGATTACCGTACCACTCTGGTGCGGACCGTACTCTGGAAGACCTACGAGGTTCTGTAGTAACTTGATCTGAAGTTTCATGATCATAATCATTAGCTTCCTCACTAATTGGTGTAGGAATCACTGGAACTGATTTCTGTGATGAACTAATTTACAATAAGGGAGCAGGTACAGTTACCTCATCAAGTTCTACTTTCGTCCCACTCACTTCTTTCGAGAGAAACACCTTCTCTAGAAAGGATCCATCTTAGCAACGAATATCTTGCCTTCAGATCTGTGATAGAAGGTGTACCCAACAATTTCCTTTGGGTATTCTATGAAGACGCACTTCTCCGATTTGGGTTCGAGCTTATCAGGTTGAAACTTTTTCACATAAGCATTGCGACTCCAAATTTTAAGAAACGATAGCTTAGGTTTATTGCTAAACCATAGTTAATACGGTGTCGTCTCAACGGATTTTGATGGTGCCCTATTTAAAGTGAATGCAGCTATCTCTAATGCATAGTCCCAAAATGATAGTGGTAAATCGGTAAGATACATCATAGATCGCACCATATCCAATAAAGTGCGGTTATGATGTTCGGACACACCATTACCCTATGGTGTTCTAGGTGGCATGAGTTTGTGAAACTATTCCACATTATTTTAACTGGAGGCCAAACTCGTAACTCAAATATTCATTTCCATGATCAGATCGCAGAAACTTTATTTTCTTGTTATGATGATTTTCCACTTCACTCTGAAATTCTTTGAACCTTTCAACTATTTCAGACTTATGTTCCATCAAGTAGATATACCCATATCTGCTCAAATCATCTGTGAAGGTGAGAAAATAACAATACCCGCCACGAGCCTTAATACTCATTGGTCTGCATACATCAGTATGTATTATTCCCAACAAGTCAGTAGCTCGTTCCATTGTTTTGGAGAACGGAGTTTTAGTCATCTTGCCCAAAAGGCACGGTTCACAAACATCAAATGATTCATAACCAAGTGATTCCGAAAATCCATCTTTATGGAGTTTCTTCATGCGCTTTACACCAATATGACCCAAACAGTAGTGCCACAAATAAGTTGGACTATCATTATTAACCTTGCATCTTTTGGCATCAATATTATGAATATGTGTATCACTACGATCGAGATCCAACAAACTATTTTCATTGGGTGTATGACCATTGAAGGTCTTATTCATGTAAACAGAATAACAATTATTCTCTGACTTTAAATGAATAACCGTATCGCAATAAACATGATCAAATCATATTCATGCTCAACGCAAATGCCAAATAACATTTATTTAGGTTTAACACTAATCCCGAAAGTATAGGGAGTGTGCGATGATGATCATATCAATCTTGGAACCACTTCCAACACTCATCGTCACTTCACCCTCAACTAGTCTCTATTTATTCTGTAACTCCTGTTTCAAGTTACTAATTTTTAGCAACCGAACAAGTATCAAATACTCAGGGGCTACTACAAACACTAGTAAGGCACACATCAATAACATGTATATCAAATATACCCTTGTTCACTCTGCCATACTTCTTATCCACCAAATATTCAGGGTATTTCCGTTTCCAGTGACCATTTCCTTTACAATGTAAGCACTCAGTTTCAGGCTTTGGTTCAGCTTTGGGCTTCTTGGTGGGAGTGACAACTTGCTTGTAATTCTACTTGAAGTTCCCTTTCTTTCCCTTTGCCCTTTTCTTGAAACTAGTGATCTTGTCAACCATCAACACTTGATGCTCTTTCTTGATTTCTACCTTCGTCGATTTCAACATCACGAAGAGCTCGGGAATCATTTTCGTCATCCCTTGCATACTATAGTTCATCACAAAGTTCTACTAACTTGGTGATGGTGACTAGAGAACTCTGTCAATCACTATCTTGTCTGGAAGATTAACTCCCACTTGATTCAAGCGATTGTAGTACCCAGACAATTTGATCACATGCTCACTAGTTGAGCGATTCTCCTCCATCTTTTAGCTATAGAACTTGTTGGAGACTTCATATCTCTCAACTCGGGTATTTGCTTGAAATATTAACTTCAACTCCTAGAACATCTCATATGGTCCATGACGTTCAAAACGTCTTTGAAGTTCCGATTCTAAGACATTAAGCATGGTGCACTAAACTATCAAGTAGTCATCATATTGAGCTAGCCAAACGTTCATAACGTCTGCATCTGCTCCTGCAATAGGTCTGTCACCTAGCAATGCATCAAGGACATAATTCTTTCTGTGCAGCAATGAGGATAAACCTCAGATCATGGACCCAGTCCGCATCATTGCTACTATCATTTTCAACTTAGTTTTCTCTAGGAACACATATAAAACATAGGGAAGCAACAATGCGAGCTATTGATCTACAACATTATTTGCAAAATACTATCATGTACTAAGTTCATGATAAATTTAAGTTCAATTAATCATATTACTAAAGAACTCCCACTTAGACAGACATCTCTCTAGTCATCTAAGTGATCACGTGATCCAAATCAACTAAACCATGTCCGATCATCACGTGAGATGGAGTAGTTTTCAATGGTGAACATCACTATGTTGATCATATCTACTATATGATTCACGTTCGACCTTTCGGTCCCCATGTTCCGACGCCATATCCGTATATGCTAGGCTCGTCAAGTTTAACCTAAGTATTCCACGTGTATAACTATTTTGCACCCGTTGTATTTGAACGTAGAGCCTATCACACCCGATCATCATGTGGTGTCTCAGCACGAAGAACTTTCGCAACGGTGCATACTCAGGGAGAACACTTCTTGATAATTAGTGAGAGATCATATTAAAATGCTACCATCAATCAAAGCAAGATAAGATACATAAAGGATAAACATCACATGTAATCAATATAAGTGATATGATATGGCCATCATCATCTTGTGCTTGTGATCTCCATCTCTGAAGCACCATCATGATCACCATCGTCACCGGCGTGACACCTTGATCTCCATCGTAGCATCATTGTTGTTTCGCCATCTATTGCTTCTACAACTATTGCTACCGCTTAGTGATAAAGTAAAGCAATTACAGGGCGCTTGCATTTCATACAATAAAGCGACAACCATATGGCTCCTGCCAGTTGCCGATAACTCGGTTACAAAACATGATCATCTCATACAATAAAATATAGCATCACGTCTTGACCATATCACATCACAACATGCCCTGCAAAAACAAGTTAGACGTCCTCTACTTTATTGTTGCAAATTTTACATGGCTGCTACGGGCTGAGCAAGAACCGTTCTTACCTACGCATCAAAACCACAATGATAGTTCGCCAAGTTAGTGTTGTTTTAACCTTCGCAAGGACCGGGCATAGCCACACTCGGTTCAACTAAAGTTGGAGAAACTGACACCCGCCAACCACCTGTGTGCAAAGCACGTCAATAGAACCAGTCTCACGTAAGCGTATGCGTAATGTCGGTCCGGGACGCTTCATCCAACAATACCGCCGAACCAAAGTATGACATGCTAGTAAGAAGTATGACTTGTATCGCCCACAACTCACTTGTGTTATACTCGTGCATATAACATCTACGCATAAAACCTGGCTCGGATGCCACTGTTGGGGAACGTAGTAATTTCAAAAAAAAAAATCCTACGCACACACAAGATCATGGGATGCATAGCAACGAGAGGGGGACTGTATCTTCATACCCTTGAAGATCGCTAAGCGGAAGCGTTTATCAACGCAGTTGATGTAGTTGTACGTCTTCACGATCCGACTGATCCAAGTACCGAACACACGGCACCTCCGAGTTCTACACACATTCAGCTCGATGACGTCCTCGCCTTCTCGATCCAGCAAGACGGGTGAAGTAGTAGATGAGTTCCGGCGGCACGACGGCGTGGTGGGTGTTGGTGAAGAACGATCTCCGCAGGGCTTCGCCTAAGCACTATGGAACTATGACGGAGGGTAAACTAGAGGGGACGGGGTTGTCGGCACACGGCTTGATGTTTCTTGATGTGTCTTTGGTGCTAGCCCTGCCCCTCTATTTATATGTTGAGCCCTGGGGTCAAAACTTGGAGTAAAAGCCTCCTCAAAGTCGGTTTTGCCCGAAAGACAAGAGTCCTACACGGACTCCAGGGCTAGACGCCAGGGTTCCCGGCGTCTACCCCCTAGATACCAGGATTCCTGGTGTCTAGCCTCTGGTCTCCGCAAAACTTCCTTTTGCACTTTCCAAAAGCCTCGTGGGCTTTCACCTTTGGCCCAAATAACGTGTTCTCGTACCCAAACATTTCGGGAAACATCTGGAACCCCTTCCGGTGAATTCCGAAACCCTTCCGGAGATCAAACACTATTATCCCATATATCAAACTTTATCTCCGAGCCATTCCGGAGTTCCTCGTCATGTCCGTGATCTCATCCGGGACTCCGAACAACATTTGGTTACCAACATACATAACTCATATAATACTATATCGTCAATGAACGTTAAGCGTGCGGACCCTGTGGGTTCAAGAACTATGTAGACATGACCGAGACATCTCTATGCTCAATAACCAATAGCGGAACCTGGATGCCCATATTGGCTCCTACATATTCTACGAAGATCTTTATCACTCAAACCGCATAACAACATACGTTGTTCCCTTTTTCATCGGTATGTTACTTGCCCGAGATTCGATCGTCGGTATCCCAATACCTAGTTCAATCTCATTACCGGCAAGTCTCTTTACTCGTTATGTAATGCATCATTCCGTAACTAACTCATTAGCTACATTGCTTGCAAGGCTTATAGTGATGTGCATTACCGAGAGGGCCCGGAGATACCTCTCCGACATTCGGAGTGACAAAACCTAATCTCGAAATACGCCAACTCAACATGTACCTTTGGAGACACCTGTAGAGCTCCTTTGTAATCACCCAGATACGTTGTGACATTTGGTAGCACACAAAGTGTTCCTCCGGTAAATGGGAGTTGCATAATCTCATAGTTGTAGGAACATGTATAAGTCATGAAGAAAGCAATAGCAACATATTAAACGATCAAGTGCTAAGCTAACGGAATGGGTCATGTCAATCACATCATTCTACTAATGATGTGATCCCGTTAATCAAATGACAACTCATGTCTATGGTTAGGAAACATAACCATCTTTGATTAATGAGATAGTCAAGTAGAGGCATACTAGTGACATTAAGTTTGTCTATGTATTCACACATTTGTTATGTTTCCGGTTAATACAATTCTAGCATGAATAATAAACATTTATCATGATATAAGGAAATAAATAATAACTTTATTATTGCCTCTAGGGCATATTTCCTTCAGCAATGAATCAAGAGTGACATGTATGAAAATTATGAAGGTGGACTTGCCACAAATACGATGTCAACTACATGATCATGCAAAGAGCAATATGACAATGATGATGCGTGTCATATAAACGGAACGGTGGAAAGTTGCATGGCAATATATTTTAGAATGGCTATGGAAATGCCATAATAGGTAGGTATGGTGGCTGTTTTGAGGAAGGTATAAGGTAGGTGTATGGTACCGGCGAAAGTTACACGGCACAAGAGAGGCTAGCAATGGCAGAAGGGTGAGAGTGCGTAAAATCCATGGACTCGACATTAATCATGAAGAACTCATATACTTATTGCAAAAATCTACAAGACATCAAAAACATAGTACTACACGCATGCTCCTAGGGGGGGTAGATTGGTAGGAAAAGACCATCGCTCGTCCCCGACCGCCACTCATAAGGAAGACAATTAATAAATAAAATTGTGCTCCAACTTCATCACAAAGCGGTTCATCATACGTGCATGCTACGGGAATCACAAACTTCAACATAAGCATTCTTTAAATTCATAATCACCCAACTAGCATGACTCTAATATCGCCACCTCTTTGTCTCAAAACATTTATCGAGTATCAAATTGATCATAGCATCCAATTCACTTCTATGATAGTTTTTATTATACCCAACTTGGATGCCCATCATTCTAGGACCAATTTTATAACCATAGCAAATACCATGCTGTTCTAAGAGACTCTCAAAATGATATAAGTGAAGCATGAGAGATTAATAGTTTCTACAAAATAAAGCCACCGCGGTGCTCTAAAATATATAAGTGAAGCACTAGAGCAAAAACTATCTAGCTCAAAAGATATAAGTGAAGCACATAGAGTATTCTAATAAATTCCAATCAAGTCAGTTTCTCCCAAAAGGTGTGTACAGCAAGGATGATTGTGCTAAACTAAAAAGCAAAGACTAATATCATACAAGATGCTCCAAGCAAAACACATATCATGTGGCGAATAAAAATATAGCTCCAAGTAAAGTTACCGATAGATGAAGACGAAAGAGGGGATGTCGTCTGGGGCATCCCCAAGCTTAGTCTTTTGGCTATTCTTGAATATCTTGGGGTGCCTTGGGAATCCCCAAGCTTAGGCTCTTTCCACTCCTTACTAGATCATGATAGCGCGCATTGCCGCGCCCACCTAATTTTATAATTAACGTACTTATTTTAAAAATACCAAATGTAAAGTTAAATTTGTTCATAGCAGAAGTATATATTCTTTATTTTTAAGCTTATTTGTTTCTCATTGTGTCATTTCGATAGTACTCACCCCGTCCTAAAATGTAAGATGTTTCTGTAGTAAGAAAATATAAAGAAAAGGATTTGGCAAGAATGCATTTGATCAAGCCGTGGGGGGACACATCCATCATTCAACAAACCATAAGGCCGGGTACATGTGGATCATTTTCTAAAGTTCTCTGCATGTTTTTTTGTTCAAGAAAATTCAGTATTCCCAGTCTGGGCAACCAAAACTGAAATATCAGCTTGGCATGCATAAAAAAAGTTAGATATAGCATATGTTCTAATTGATCTGAGTGTCACACAAATTACGTCCCAAGTTTTGGTGAATAACAATGTTGTTATGCTTATTACATATAACAGTTTGAAACTTAAAATGAACTGCGATTAAATTTACTTAAAAAATTACCTATGTAGGTCGTGTTGCCTTGCAAGATCGAAATAGGCAGGGCTCCATCATAGTATAGGAAAGAGTTTGGATGCACAAGATCAAAATAGGCAGTGCTCCATCGTAATTTAAGAAAGAGTTTGCATGCATAGAGAAAGAGAAATGATGGGGAGAAAGTGTTGGTACCAGACTACCAGGTAGGTAAGGGAGCGTTGTTAGCCAAGAAGCACCTTCGTATGGAGGGCGGTCGGGGACTCTTGGACGGATACAATCATACAACCGTCAGAGGGAGCAGCAGCGCAAGACACATCAGGCACAAGTGAGGAAGCCGTAGGACGCACATAGCCGCCTTCGCTGTGCTGGGGAGAAGGTACGAAGCATTGGGATTCAGGAGAGATGGACAGTCGGCCGGAGTGAAGCGCGAGAAAGTCGTTGCCGTCCCCAAACATACGCCATTGCCCAACCCACCACCATCGTTGATGCGCCACCGCAGCCCACACGTCCTGCGCCACCGAATGAGGAGGCCGAATCGTGACGAACGCCGCCGCAGCAAGGAGATGAACCGAAGCGAACGCTGGGGGGGCTGTGGAGAACAAAGAAACAAACAGCATGGATCGGCTTCCAATAAACTTGGCCCTATTCGGCCCGACTAAAGAGAGAAAGCCCAGGTCAGTCTCTGGAGCAGCGGCCTGGAGATGGTGGGCCAGGTGCAGCACGCGGGGTGACGGGTGAAAAATGTCTCCCGGATGCCTGCGAGACGGCCAATCGATCTAGTGCGCTCGTGCAAGGATCCAATGGCTTAGTATCTCAAGTCACTGAGAGGGCTCATAGGTGGCTATGTTATACTGTTTCTCAATTCCATAGTCCATCAAATCTTTACCCAAAACTTGAAAACTTCACAACACAAAACTCAACAGGAAATCTCATAAGCTCCGTTAGTGCAAGAAAGAGAAACCACCACATAAGGTACTGTAATGAACTCGTTCTTTATTTTTATTGGTGTTAAACCTACTGTATTACAACTTCTCTATGGTTCATACCCCTACATACTAGCCATAGATGCATCAAAATAAGCAAACAACACACGAAAAGCAGAATCTGTCAAAAACAGAACAGTCTGTAGCAATCTGTAACTCTAGAATACTTCTGGAACTCTAAAAATCCTACCAAAATAGGAAGTCCTGGTAAATTTGTCTATTGATCTACAGCAAAAAGAATCAACGCAAAAGCACGTTTCTATGAATTACCAAAATGATTTCCGTGCGCGAAAAGTTTCTGTCTTTCAGCACAATCAAATTAACTATCACTGTAGGTTATCCTATAGGTTCTACTTGGCACAAACACTAATTAAAACATAAAAACACATCTGAACAGAAGGTAGATGCAAATTTTATTACTAAACAGAAGCAAAAATAAAATTGGGTTGCCTCCCAACTAGCGCTATCGATTAACGCCCCTAGCTAGGCATAAAAGCGAGGATAGATCTAAGTAGTGCCATCTTTGGCATTTGGAAAGAAAAGAGTGAATTTCCTTTCTATGGCATTCAGACTTCTATTTTGGGAAAGCACATTGCCATTAATGGAGGAAGTAAGATTTAGCACGTTACGGAAATTTGCATCTAAGATAGCCTTCATCTCTTTCATAATTTCGTTTTGATAAAAGCATAAGAGGGTGGTAGATTCAACCTTATCATTCATGGGGTGCCCAAATATAGTTTTCATTCTTTCATAGGTATATATAGCATCCCCTTCAGGAAAACCTCCTTCAAAAATAGAATCTACAACTTGCTTGAAAGAAGCGGGTAAGGCAACATAGAAACTTTTTAAGTAAACCTCAATTTGATATTGAGGTACATAGCTAGCCCGAATCCTTAATAACCTATCCCAAGCATCTTTTAAAGACTCATCAAGTAAATAACAAAAAAATCCAGAGTCATCTTCATCAAAATTATTCAAACTCTCATTGGTGACACTGGTAGGTCTTTCCATATCATCATTGTTTATGAGCTTAGAGAGGATAGAGGGACTATCCAAGGTACTAAAACCCTGGAAAGGACCCTTAGTTCATTTTGATTCGGCCATGGAAATAGGAAGGCAAACGGTAGAGAGAGGGAAGATTGGGAAAGAGAGGGTGAATAAAACGGCAAGGATGAAGTGGGGGAGAGGAAAATGAGAGGCAAATGGCAAATAATGTAATGCGAGGGAGATGAGTTTGTGTTGGGTACTTCGTGTGTCTTGACTTGAGCAAAGACCTCCCCGGCAACGGCGCCAGAAATCCTTCTTGCTACGTCTTGAGCTTGTGTTGGTTTTCCTTGAAGAGGAAAGGGTGATGCAGCAATAGTAGCGTAAGTATTTCCCTCAGTTTTTTAGAACCAAGGTATCAATCCAGTAGGAGGCTCCTCAAAAGTCCCACGCACCTACACAAACAAATTGAGAACTCGCAACCAACGCAATAAAGGGGTTGTCAATCCCTTCAAGGCCTCTTGTGAAAGTGAGATCTGATAGAGATAATATGATAAGATAAATATATTTTTGGTATTTTATGATATATATTAGAAAAGAAAAGATGCAAATAAAAGTAGATTGAAAGCTTATATGATAAGAGATAGACCCGGGGGCCATGGGTTTCACTAGTGGCTTCTCTCAAGATAGCATAAGTATTATGGTGGGTGAACAAATTACTATCGAGCAATTGATAGAAAAGCGAATAATTATGAGATTATCTAGGACTGATCATGTATATAGGCATCACGTCCGTGGCAAGTAGACCAAAGAGATTCTGCATCTACTACTATTACTCCACACATCCACCGCTATCCAGCATGCATCTAGAGTATTAAGTTCATAAAGAACAAAGTAACGCATTAAGAAAGATGACATGATGTAGAGGGATAAACTCATGCAATATTATATAAACCCCATCTTTTTATCCTCGATGGCAACAATACAATACGTGCCTTGCTGCCCCTGCTGTCACTGGGAAAGGACACCGCAAGATTGAACTCAAAGCTAAGCACTTCTCCCATTGCAAGAAAGATCAATCTAGTAGGCCAAACCAAACTGATAATTCGAAGAGACTTGCAAAGATAACTTAATCACACATAAAAGAATTCAGAGGAGATTCAAATATTTCTCATAGATAAACTTGATCGTAAACCCACATTCATCGGATCTCGACAAACACACCGCAAAAAAAGTTACATCAAATAGATCTCCAAGAAGATCAAGGAGAACTTTGTATTGACATTCAAAGAGAGAGAAGAAGCCATCTAGCTAATAACTATAGACCCGAAGGTCTGTGGTAAACTACTCACAACTCATCGGAAGGGCTATGGTGTTGATGTAGAAGCCCTCCATGATCGATTCCCCCTCCGGCGGAGCGCCGGCGAAGGCTCCAAGATGGGATCTCGCGGATAAAGAAGGTTACAACAGTGGAAATAGTTTTTCGTGGTCGCTTCTGATGTTTTCGGGGTACATGGGTATATATAGGAGGAGAAGTAGGTCGGTGGACGCTCGAGGGGCCCACGAGGGTGGGGGGCGCTCCTAGCCCTAGGGGGCGCGTCGGGCACCCTCGTGGCTGCCTCGCTTGTTTCTTGACTTCCACTCCAAGTCCTCTGGATCATGTTTGTTCGAAAAAGATCGCTCCCGAAGGTTTCATTTCGTTTGGACTCCGTTTGGTATTGCTTTTCTTCGATACACTGAAATAGGCAAAAAAACAGCAATTTGGGTCGCGCCTCCGGTTAGTAGGTTAGTCCCAAAAATGATATAAAAGTGTAAAGTAAAGCCCATAAACATCCTAAACGGGTAATATAATAGCATGGAACAATCAAAAGTTATAGATACGTTGGAGACGTATCAATGATGAGCAAACTATGGTCCGTTTCTTAAATGGCCTCAATCATCCCATCAAGAAGATTGTCAACTTCCAACCCTACTCCAACCTCATTGAGCTAGTGCATCAAGCTACCAAAGCAGAACGTCAAGTGCAAGATGACTTCAAGTATGCCAAGTACTATTCCAAGAGCTACGGCTTCTCCAACACCCAAGCTTCAACGACTCCAACAACTTCTACCTCAACCAAACCACCTACAAGCAACGGCGACAAGTCGAGTTACAAGAAAACTTCGACAACCTCAATTCATCCTCCTACTACAAGAAACTTCAAGCGGTGAGCTTCATCATCTACTCCAACCGATGAGACCGTCAAGACAAGTTCCATCAAGTGTTTCACATGCGGCGGCCGAGGTCACAAGTCCTTTGCGTGTACCAACAAGCGCACCATGATCCTCAACAACGACGGTACCTATGACTCCATGAGTGAAGAGGAAATGGAAGCCCTTGAGCAAGTGGTCATGCACCGGCGCATGAACGAAGATGAAGATGATCAAGTCTTTTGTGATGAGGATTCGAGACCCGCTCTCGTTGTCTCCAAATTCTTGACTCTTCAACATCAACAAGACAAAGACCAAAGATCCCACATCTTCCACACAAGGCCGGCATCAATGGAAGGTTCGTCAAGGTCATCATCGATGGACGGAGTTGTCACAACTTGTCAAGTGAAGAACTATGCTCCAAGATCCAATTGGTCAAGATGAAGCACCCACACCCCTACAAGGTTCAATGGCTAAGCGATTCCATCACTATCCAAGTTAAACATACGGTCAAAGTTTCCTTCAAAATTGGAGCATATGAAGACACTTTGGAGTGTGATGTCGTCCCGATGTCTGTTTGCCACCTTCTTCTTGGTCGACCATGGAAATTTGACCGCGGCGTCATCCACAATGGGCGTACCAATCACTATAGCTTCAAGATGAAAGGAAAGGAGTACGTGCTATGACCTATGTCTCCAAGCCAAGTGATCGCCGACAAGCAAGCCACCCATCGTGGAGAAAAGAGTGAGAGAGTGACCCACCCAAATGAGAGTGAGCGCCACAAGCCAAAATTGAGTGCCTCCATGATGAGCGACAAGAAAAACTTAGTCCTGTTTGCCACCAAAAGTGAGATGCGAGAAGTGTGTGAGAACCCATCAAGTGTTATGTACTATGTCCTTGTGTGCAAGGACGAGGCACCGAAAACTAACACCTCTCACGATCTACCTTTAGTGTTGTCTTCTCTTTTGCAGGCATTCCAAGATGTTTTCCCCGACGAGCTACCTACGGGTCTAGCTTCACTAAATCGACCTCATCCCCGGAGCACCTCTACCTAACAAGGCTCCCTACCGCATCAACCCCGAGGAAACTAAGGAGATCCAATGACAAGTACAAGAACTCATCGACAATGGTCATGTACGTGAAAGTTTGAGCCCTTGTGTTGTTTCGATAATCCTTGTTCCAAAGAAAGACGGTACTTATCGCATGTTTTACAATTGCCATCCCATCAATGCTATCACCATTAGATATCGTTACCCTATTCCACGTCTAGATGATACTCTTCATGAGCTTAGTGGATCCACCATTTTATCTAAGATTGATCATAAGAGTGGCTACTATCAAATACGCATCCAAGAAGGTGATGAATGGAAAACTGCATTTAAGACCAAATTTGGCTTATATGAATGGCTTCTTATGCCAATGGGTTTATCCGAAGCACCCGGTACTTTCATGTGAGTCATGCATTTTGTTCTTCGACCCTATATTGGTGTATTTGTTGTGGTCTATTTTGATGATATTCTTGTCTTCAGCAAATCCCTCAAAGATCATCTCACCCATCTTAGAACCGTGTTGTAAACCCTTAGGAAAGAGCGCATTTATGCTAATATGGACAAATGCCTTTTTGGTGTTGATAAGCTTGTTTTCTTGGGTTTCGTTGTGTCTTCTAAGGGTGTTCATGTAGATGAATCTAAGATCAATGCTATTAGAACTTGGCCCCACTCAACCAACTTTCAACAAGTGCGTAGTTTTCTTGGTTTAGCCAGTTTTTATCGTAGATTTGTCAAGAATTTTAGCACCATTGCTTCACCTTTACATTCTTTGAGTAAGAAAAATGCGCCTTTCGTTTGGGGACCATCCCAAGATACCACATTTAATGAGCTTAATAACTTGCTTACTCATGCTCCCGTGCTTGCATTACCCAACTTTGACAAACCTTTTGAAATTCATTGCGATGCTAGTGGTAATGGCATAGGAGGTGTGTTAACGCAAGAGAAGCGACCCATAGCATATTTTAGAGAGAAACTTTCTGGAGCGCAACTCAATTATCCCATCTATGACAAAGAGCTATATGCTTTAGTGCGAGTTTTGCGTGAATGGGAACATTATCTTTGCCCTCATGAATTTATCATTCATACCGATCATGAAATGCTTAAGTATCTTAAGGGTCAAACTAAGTAGAACAAGCATCATGCTAAGTGGAGTGAATTCATTGAGTCTTTTGCTTATGTCATCAAGTACATCAAAGGTAAGGAAAATGTTGTAGCGGATGCTCCTTCCCGCATATGCATGCTTGTCACTAAACTTGAATTGAATGTCACTGGCTTTGAGCACATCAAAGACCTGTATGTGCATGATCCTACTTTTGCAATTCCTTATGCCAAGTGTTTGACACATACATCTTGGGAATGCTATTACATCAAGGATGATTATCTTATGAGAGCTAACAAACTTTGCATCCCCGAGTCTTCTCTCCGTTTGCTCCTTTTGCAAGAGGCTCATGGAGGCGGACTAATGGGACACTTTGGAGGCGACAAGGCATTCGCTACACTCTCCAAGAACTATTTTTGGCCCAAGATGTTCCGCAATGTCTCATGCTTCACCAACCGATGCTCTACATGTCGCAAAGATAAGTCAAAAGCTCAATCTCATGGTCTTTACATGCCCCTTCCTATTCCTTATCAGCCTTGGGAAGACATTAGCATGGAATTTGTACTTGGTTTGCCTAGAACTCAAAATGGAAAGGATTCCGTGTTTGTTGTTGTGGACCGATTCTCTAAGATGGCTCATTTTATCCCATGCAACAAGATAGACGATGTTTCACATATTGCAAATCTTTTTTGTAGGGAAATCTTATGCCTACATGGAGTGCCAAAGACGATTGTCTCGGACCGCGATGTCAAGTTCTTGAGTTGTTTTTGGAAGACTCTATGCGCCAAGATCGGAATCAAGCTCTTGTTCTCTTCGGCATACCATCCTCAAACCGCCGGACAAATGAAGGTGACGAACCAAACACTCTCCACTCTACTACGTGTGTTGATCAAGAGGAACATCAAGGAGTGGTAGGAGTGCCTACCCATCGCCGAGTACGCCTACAACCGCGCAAGACATTCGACTACCGGCAAGTCCCCTTTCGAGGTTTTCTACGATTTCAACCCGTTGTCCCCATTGGACATTCTTCCTCTACCACTACAAGAGCGCATCAACATGGACGTGAGTGCCCGAGTGAACTACCTCAAGAAGATGCATGAAGATACAAGGCACACCATCAAGTGCCAAGTACAATGACTCGCGACCAATCTCAATGTCGGTGTCAAAACCGGCGGATCTCGGGTAGGGGGTCCCGATCTGTGCGTCTAGGCGGATGGTAACAAGAGACAAGGGACACGATGTTTTTACCCAGGTTTGTGCCCTCTCGATGGAGGTAAAACCCTACTCCTGCTTTTTTAATATTGATGATATGGGTAGTACAAGAGTAGGTCTACCACGAGATCAGAGAGGCTAAACCCTAGAAGCTAGCCTATGGTATGATTATTGTTCGTCCTACGGACTAAAACCCTTCGGTTTATATAGGCACCGAAGAGGGTTAGGGTTACACAGAGTCGGTTACAATGGTAGGAGATCTACATATCCGTATCGCCAAGCTTGCCTTCCACGCCAAGGAAAGTCCCATCCGGACACGGGACAAAGTCTTCAATCTTGTATCTTCATAGTCCAGGAGTCCGGCCAACGGTGATAGTTCGGCTATCCGGACACCCCCTAATCCAGGACTCCCTCAGTAGCCCCTGAACCAAGGTTCAATGACGACGAGTCCGGCGCGCATATTGTCTTCGGCATTGCAAGGCGGGTTCCTCCTCCGAATACTTCATAGAAGATTTTGAACACAAGGATAGTGTCCGGCTCTGCAAAATAAGTTCCACATACCGTCGTAGAGAGAATAATATTTACACAAATTCAATCTGCTGACGTATTCCGTGGCATGACATCACACCATGGCCAAGCCTTTATTTGAATCGTTTTTACTGTCCCACCTCAACGCGTTTAGCGAGGCGGTTTCCTTGGCACGTCTTGTCAAAGCAGAGATCGTGTCCCCTTATTTCGAGATTCTCATCAATACGGGCGTGGGTAACCCAACCGCGCCTTCAATTACGGCGCTTGGGAGATAAGCGAGTTTTACGAGGCTGGTGGGGACGCATAGTTTCGTCCGTCCATATAAGGGGATAAGGATCCACTTTTTCCATTTATGCCTTCTTCCTCATTTGCTCATCTATTTCCGTGCACTCGAGCTCCAGCGCCCAAGTCCGCACACCTCACCTCAACCTTCCCCAGCCATGTCCGGAGGGGGAGGCAAGTGGATGGTCTCCTCTGTAACGGAGGGACACATCAAAAAGTTGAGGAAAGCTGGATACTTGTCCAGCGACATCGCGCATCGGCTCCCCGACAAGGGGCAGCTTATCCCCACCCCCAGGCCCCATGAGAGGGTGGTGTTCCTCACCCATTTCCTCCGCGGACTAGGTTTTCCACTTCACCCATTTTTCCGGGGGCTCATGTTCTACTACGGCTTGGATTTCCACGATCTGGCCCCGAATTTCATCCTCAACATCTCTTCCTCTACATCCGGCCCCACTTCGGCTTATGGCTGAGGACCTTCAATGTAAAGCCGAAGGTAGTGGGCGGCCGCCAGGCGGAGTGCGGAGGTGCCATGGTGGGTAGGATGCCCAATGTTTTATGGCTCGAGGGCTCCTTCGTGGAGACCATAAAGGGGTGGCAATCGGGATGGTTCTACATCACCGAGCCGCGTGACCCCAAATGGGTGGCGGCCCTCAAATTCTGATCTGGCTTCCCTACACGGCTCACCTCTTGGAAAGAGCCGGGCCTGACATGGGGTGATTCGGAAGAGCCAACCGGACTCCAAACCTGCGTCCAAACCCTAGTGAACAAGAAGCTCAAGCTTGTCAACATAGTCCAGGTCATGCTCATCCACCGGATCCTCCCGTGCCAACAACGGGCCTTTAACCTGTGGGGGTTTGATCCGGCACAACACCAAACCTTGAGCAGGCTCTTCGACACTATGTACGAAGATGCCTGGAAGGTGCTGTTCAAGGGCGCCGAGGCTCCCGCATCCGCTACCGAAGATCGCGGATTCAGCTCGCAGCATCAAGCCAGCGAGGTAAGCTATTTTACCCTTTATAGGACACTTGTTTTTCATAGTTTGACTCTATGCGGGATCTAAACTCCCTTACCTTTGACAGGCCTGGCAGAAGACGTCTGGGCAGGTTAACTGTCCGGCTCCCTTGCCAGAAGACCCAGCGAACGCCCGATTGACGGGGCTGCTGGTTCCGGCACCTCACGTGGTGCCGGAGAAGAAGGCCAAGAAAAAGGCCATGGGAACTCGAAAGAGTTCCCGGCACTAGGTGTTATCGGACTCATCGTCCGATGACTCTGAGGCGGACTCCTCCCGTGAAGACGAGGAGGAGGAAAAAGAGGCCTCTCCCCCAGCGGGGGGGAGAGAAGGAAAGAAAGCCGCCCCAACTGGGGAGGCCGGGGGGTCCAAGAAGGGGAGGACCCTTTCTCCGGACTACTCCACCAATGCCGACGACGGCGAAGAGGAGTGGCCACCGAGGGCTAAGCCCCCGGCGACATCGTAAGTATCCGGAAACCAGAATAACTCATGGTGTTTCATCTGTCGTGTAGAGTCTCTTAACGCCGAATACAACCCTGCAGCCCGCCCAAGGACGGGCTCGACACTTCAACGAGCGGCTCCCTGGCCCCGTCGGACGTGAATAGCATTTCACTTCCGGCCGCCTCCTCTCCTCGCGCTGTGTATGACATTGAGGTGGGATCCCAAAAAGGGCCCAGCCAAGAGGAGGAGGTCCCGGAGGCACCGCAAGGCAACCTCTCGGACTCCAGGCATGAGGGGGATCAAACCCCAAAGGGCTCTAAGTCCGGCCCTGGGCC
The DNA here is from genome assembly GCF_018294505.1 of Triticum aestivum. Classification (NCBI taxonomy): domain Eukaryota; kingdom Viridiplantae; phylum Streptophyta; class Magnoliopsida; order Poales; family Poaceae; genus Triticum; species Triticum aestivum. Next base: position 676,973,752 of record NC_057810.1, read on the forward strand.
GGACTCCGCACCGGAACCTTCAGTGGTTCCGGAGTTCGGCAGGCGGCCCCTTTGTAAGAAGGGCGAGACTGCGACATCGGTGACCTCCGTCCAACCGGAGGCACCAGACAATTTTCTGGAGGCGCTTAACGGCGCCTCCATCGACGAGGAGCACCGCACTGTTATGAGTGTGGTGATCCAGAAAGTTCAGTCCGCGAAGAGCGGGCTGACTGAAGCCTGTGCCAGCCTTCTAATAGGCTTTGAGGTATGTATTTAAGATGTGTAAAAATATTACCGCATAGACAGTAGCCCCTGATGCTCAGTTTGGTGTTCGGAAAGAAAAGCCGAACTGAGGATCTAAAAAGATGTACGCAGGAGTCTAACATAAGCATGTCAATATGGGGAATGGAGGCTGCGTTGCTGACCTCTGCCGCACTGACTGCGGAGGTCAATGCATTGAAGCAGAGCCTCGAGCGGTCCGAGAACCAGCTCGCCCTTGCCAAAAAGCAGCTCAAGGACAAGGAAGGTAAGTAATACCTTATGGAAGTATATTAAAGATGTGGTTGCAAAAAATAGCAGGAATAACGTAAGAATTGCAGGGGCCACGAACGAGGTGGCGACCCTGAAGGAAGCGGTGTCCAAGGATGAAAGCAATGCAGCCGTGGAGCGCACCGAGTGAGAGAAGCAGGAGGCGCGGGTGGCGAAGGTGCAGCAAGAGCTCCAGGCTCTTGTTGAAAAACACGAGAGTTTGGAGCGTGACTCAAAGACTCAAGAGTCTGAGCTCGCCTCGGCTCTTGAGAGCGCCAAATCCGCTAAGGCCGAAGCCCAAAAAGCCCTCTAGGAAATTGAGGCGCACGCCCGAGATGTATTATGCGGGCGTCCTGAAGGGTGCCCGCCTTATAGCGGGTGAATGCTCCAAAGATGTAATTTTTGAGTAAACTCGCATTTGTTATCCTGTACGCTTGAAAACTAGTTCATATGCGCTAAGCAACGCTTGTGAACTTCAAATATTACCTTCTGTGCGGCCGTTTATTAATTTTGAGAGATGGCGAGTCGTCGGCTTCTGCCCCCGTGCCGCGAGTGCTGGGGTGTTCGGGATAAACTTGAGCGCTCTTTTTCCCATTCTTGGGTCCTTCGAGGGAGGCGCTCAACGCAACGAACAAGGCAACCGGACTATAATGCTTGAACACTCTCACTTAGCCATAGAATTCTATAATTTTAAATTTCGGCGAAGCCCCTAGTATTCGGAAGACCGAATTCGGGGCGCTATCCACGCCTGGACCGGACAAAGCCGGCTCCTCGCTCTAAGCGGCATAAGTCTTTAGGGACTCGAAAAATCTCTCGAACACCGACCAGCTCTCGCCCTATCATGACGGTCAGTTTTAGCTTTCTCCACTGAGGTGCTCAACCCAGCTCAACCGGGGCACAATCGCAGTGGTTCTCCTAGCGCTACCTTAGCCGATATAACGGAACGTAAGGTACCAAAACATGGGATCTGGGCAAACCCAACTATTGACCCAAGACATGATTCGGAGCCGATGCATATAATGCTATAAGTTCGGGGTGCCGCACTTGTGAAAGTGTTCGGACTTATCACACCATATTTTGGGGTACTTAAGCCCCTAGTGTATTTGGCCGTACCAAAGCGCACGGATGCAATATGTCATAAGTGAACATATATAGATAAGAAAAAGGAATGCAATAATAGGCAAAAGTTGTGCATTGTTCATTAAAAAAGCTACGGTAAAAGCAGAACGATACAAATAGTGCGATAAGCAAGGGACGGGACTATTTGACATGTCCCCCTCCAGGAGCGAGCTGCGGAATGATATGTAAAACAAGTATACTGCTCGTTATAGAGACCACCTGGACATTCGACGTAGCTTTCTGCTTCCCTGGCTGTTGCATCGTGTGTTCAGCGATTCTACTGCCGGGCAGGGCTTCTTGATAAAGGAGTCCTGAAAGTAAGAAAAAGAATTACACAACCGGTAGCCCCTGGTGCGGTTGAGCCGCATTCTGGGCCTGCCATGGTCGTGCCCCTCCCCCTATACCCATGGTATTTCCATAGCGTAATTATGTACGCGTAGTACTGGTTTCGCAATGTCGCGAGGGCTGGGGTTGGGGCTGCATTGCTACGCATGCTCGGAACGTGCTGGGCGGTCCTGTTGTAGGTTACTCCGGGCGCGCTTGGCGGTGTCCGGATGTTTAATAGCCGGACTTGAGAATTGCCTTAAGAGGCTGCTTTGTACCTCTGTCGCGAGAGCCACCATGTGCTCCTCTGTTCGGAGAGAGCGTTCGGTGTTTCCATTGACCGTAATGACTCCTCGAGGGTCTGGCATCTTGAGCTTGAGATATGCGTAGTGCGGCACCGCATTGAACTTTGCAAATGCGGTTCGTTCGAGCAGTGTGTGATAGCCGCTGCGGAACGGGACTATGTCGAAGATTAACTCCTTGCTTCGGATGTTATCCGGAGATCCAAAGACCACTTCAACTGTAACTGAGCCTGTACAGTTGGCCTCTACACCTGGTATGATGCCTTTAAAGGTCGTCTTTGTGGGTTTAATCCTTGAGGGGTCTATGCCCATTTTGTGCACTTTATCCTGATAAAGCAGGTTAAGGCTGCTGCCGCCGTCCATCGAGACTCTAGTGAGGTGAAATCCGTCAATGATTGGGTCTAGAACCAATGCAGCAAATCCACCGTGACGGATGCTAGTGGGGTGGTCCCTTCGATCAAAAGTGATCGGGCAAGAGGACCACGGGTTGAACTTTGGGGCGACTAGCTCCATCGCATATACGTCCCTTAGTGCATGCTTCCGCTCCCTTTTGGGTATGTGGGTTGCGTATATCATGTTCACCGTCCGCACTTGTAGGGGGAAGCCCTTCTGTCCTCTATTGTTCGGCGGCCGGGGCTCCTCCTCGTCGTCGCTATGCAGCCCCTTGTCATTGTTTTCAGCATGTAACTTGCCTGCCTGCTTGAACACCCAAGAATCCTTGTTGGTGTGGTTGGCTGGTTTTTCGGGGGTGCCGTGTATTTGGCACGAGCGATCGAGTATTCGGTCCAAATTGGACAGGCCCAGAGTATTTCTTTTGAATGGCTTTTCCCGCTGACCGGGTTTAGAGCCTCTGAATCCGGCATTGACTGTCGTATCTTTAGCATTATCGCTGTTAATGCGGCGCTTGTGCTTGTTGCGACGCGACCTGCCATTGTTATCCTTGGTATTTGAATTACCAGGGCTCTTGGTCATGTTGTTACTACGAGCTAGCCAGCTGTCTTCTCCTGCGCAAAAGTGGGTCACGAGTGTTGTGAGGGCTGCCATGGATTTCGGCTTTTCCTGTCCTAGGTGTCGGGCGAGCCACTCATCGCAGATGTTATGTTTGAAGGCTGCAAGGGCCTCTGCATCCGGACAGTCGACGATTTGATTTTTCTTGGTTAGGAACCGTGTCCAGAATTGTCTGGCCGATTCCTCTGGCTGCTGAATTATGTGGCTTAGGTCATCGGCGTCTGGTGGTCGCACATAGGTGCCTTGGAAATTGTCGAGGAATGCGGCTTCCAGGTCTTCCCAACAACCAATTGACTCTGCCGGCAAGCTGTTAAGCCAATGCCGAGCTGGTCCTTTAAGCTTGAGTGGGAGGTATTTGATGGCGTGTAGATCATCACCGCGGGCCATGTGGATATGAAGGAGATAGTCCTCGATCCAGACCGCAGGATCTGTTGTGCCATCGTATGATTCAATGTTTACGGGTTTGAAACCCTCAGGGATTTGATGATCCATCACTTCATCTGTGAAGCATAGTGGGTGTGCGGTGCCTCTGTATTGGGCTATATCACGACGTAGCTCAAATTGGTCTTGTCTGCTGTGTTCGGCCCGACCGGATTTGCTGTATCCGATGTGACGGTTGTCGTCACGTGTAGTGAGGCACCCATGTGATCCGTAGATCGATCTTGTCTGCCTTGCCTTGTCCTCCAATATATCTCGCAGGTCTGGCGCACTTCCCCGTGCCATGGTATTTTTTGAGCAGCGCCAGGGAGCGGTTTGGGTGGAGGGCCGAGAGGCATCTCTGTCGCTGCGACGAGGTGGCCGGTCTGCCGCATCCTACGCTGGTGATGTAGGTTTGAGTGCTTCCTCCTCTAATCGGGGTAGCAGCCTGCGTTTTGGGTAGCTCTTGGAGGGGCGTTCGAGTTTGTACTCTTCGGCCACAAGGACTTCAGTCCATCTGTCAGTTAGCAAATCTTGATCAGCTCTAAGTTGTTGCTGCTTTTTCTTGAGGCTGCTTGTCGTGGACATAAGCATGCGTTTGAAATGCTCCTGTTCGACAGGATCCTCAGGCACGACAAATTCGTCGTCGTCGAGGCTTGCCTCGTCTTCGGAGGGAGGCATGTAATTATCGTCCTCTACCTCTCTGTCTGCCGCTCTCTCATGAGGGTTGGCTTCTCCATCCTCCTGTGCTGAATCTTGCTGGAGGGGGTTGTCTTCGGCACTTTCTGGGGTGTTATTGTCTCCCGTGTCGGAATCACCATTTTTGCTGTGGCGGGATTTAGAGCGGCGCCGCTGACGCCGGCGCTTAGGTTGTTTCTTGGAGGGGTCATCCTCCGTTGTTCCATCGCCGTTCCCATCTTTTGGGATGTCCACCATGTAAATGTCGTATGACGAGGTGGCCTTCCAGTGCCCTGTAGGCGCTGGTTCTTGGTCGTCTCCTGCATCGTCATCCATACGTCGATGTCTTCAGAGTCGAAGTCGAGCATGTCGGTTAAATCATCGACAGTGGCTACGAAGTGGGTGGTGGGTGGGCTTTGAATTTATTCGTCGTCCACATCCTAACCTTCCTGACCATAGTCCGGCCAGGGCTCTCCTGATAAAGAGAGAGACTTTAGTGAATTCAGGATGTCGCCAAAGGGCGAGTGCTGAAAGATGTCCGCGGCGGTGAACTCCATGACCGGTGCCCAATCGGGTTCGATTGGCAGGGGCGCGGAAGGTCTGGAGTCCGGAGAGGAGTCTGGTACCTTGGAGTTACGAGCCTTACAAAGGACGGGGATAGTGTTCGGCTCCATCGCCGTAGACATAGCAGCCCCCGAGGCGGTGTCCAGCCACCCGTCCTCGGTTGGCGCAGTCGGCTCCGAGCTAAGGGTCGGAGCGGACACTTGTGTGGCCTCCAGGGCACTGTCCGGCGGCAGAGCTAGATCGTGCCCGTCGTGATAGTGCGGCGCGCTTGGCTGTGGCTCGAACCCGTCGAAGATCAAGTCTCCGCGGACGTCAGCCGTATAGTTCAAACTTCCAAATATGACCTGATGGCCAGGGGCGTAGCTTTCAATCTGCTCCAAACGGCCAAGCAAATTGGCCCACAGTGCAAAGCCGCCGAATACGAAGATCTGTCTGGGGAGAAAAGTCTCACCCTGGACCGCATCGTTGTCGATGATCGGAGGAGCCATCGGGCCTAAGGATGACGACACAGAGGAACTCTCAATGAAAGCACCAATGTCGGTGTCAAAACCGGCGGATCTCGGGTAGGGGGTCCCGAACTATGCGTCTAGGTGGATGGTAACAGGAGACAAGGGACACGATGTTTTTACCCAGGTTCGGACCCTCTCGATGGAGGTAAAACCCTACTCCTGCTTGATTAATATTGATGATATGGGTAGTACAAGAGTAGATCTACCACGAGATCAGAGAGGCTAAACCCTAGAAGCTAGCCTATGGTATGATTGTTGTTCGTCCTACAGACTAAAACCCTCTGGTTTATATAGGCACCGAAGAGGGTTAGGGCTACACAGAGTCGGTTACAATGGTAGGAGATCTACATATCCGTATCGCCAAGCTTGCCTTCCACGCAAAGGAAAGTCCCATCCGGACACGGGACGAAGTCTTCAATCTTGTATCTTCATAGTCCAGGAGTCTGGCCAACGGTGACAGTTCAGCTATCCGGACACCCCCTAATCCAGGACTCCCTCACTCAACATCAACAACCAACCCATGATATTCATCATTGGAGATCTTGTGTGGCTACACCTTTGCAAGGAATGCTTCCCCAACGAACGCAAGTCCAAACTTCTACCATGAGCCGATGGACCCTTCAAGGTCCTTGAATGCTACAACAACAACGCCTACAAGATCGACATCCCACGCGACAAGTACTTCGTGAGCGACATCTTCAACGTCAAAGATCTCTCCCCATACCATGGTGATGAGGATTTCGATCCGAGGTCAGATCTTTCTCAAGGGAGGGGAGATGATGTGGAGCATCCTACGATCATCCCCACAGACCTATCATCGTCTCGCCACGTGCCAAGAGGACCTATGACACAAGCACGAGCTAGAGCTCTCGAGACCGAGGTGACTTCTTTCCTTAGTGATATCACATATGATCCACTCGAGACATGGCTACTACCAATTCCGGAATGTTGTGCATTATGGTACCAAGAGGACCCTCCCGAGGATGCACGTGAAGACGGACAAGTCCCCAAGTTCACGGATGAAGAGAACCAATGGAAGGAGTCAAGAACAGCTCCCAGGACCCGGACATCCGGCCATGTCCCCAGACATCCGGCCGTGGAGGTGACACCTGCAGTAAAGGACCAGCGGCCAAGTCTACAGGGCCTGGACATCCGGCGGCCAGCCCGGGCATCCGGCCCCCGGCCAGAAATCCGGCTTCCAACCCGGAAATCCGGACACCGCCTATCCACAGAGTACCGAGGCCGACCCCGCCAGCCCAGACATCTGGCCACGGCCCCGGACATCCGGCCCCTCGCGAAGTCCCGGACATCCGTACTAGCCCTATCCAGAGAGCTTCATGACAACGTCAGGCCAGTGCGGACATCCGGCGTCTCGTGAATGCCCAGACATCCGGCCTGACGCCCAAACGTCCGGCCTCCCCTGTCTGTGTATAGTGCAAGGGTCGAGGCCCATGTACCCCTTCACCCACCTACACTATATATACTCCTCCTCCGCCCTCTTTCTAGGTTTAGCATTATGATAGCTCATATTTGAGATAGAGCTTTGCTAATCCACTTGGTTACTTCTCCTCGGAGCTCACGACCTCTTCGGAGAAGATCCCCCAAGTGGATTCAAGACCCCATTACGGGAAGACCCTTCAAGACCTCCTCATGGAGAAGACCTTTTGTATCGTACTTTGTTGACCTTGAATCGTGTATCACTCTTTGTGTTTCGAGGATCTAGCATATGTGTGACCGAATCTTGTTGGTTGAGTGATTTCTCTTGTGTTTCCCCTCGTGTTGTTCGTGTTCTTCGTAGGATACCCTCCAATCGTGAAAGATCAGGCATCTAGGGTTCTACCCTACATCACTCACTTCCCGTGGATGCTTCTGAGAAGCCTTGTCCTTTTTGTCGAATTTTCTCCCCCTTTTGGGCAGTTGAGTGGTCTTATGAGATATCCCAATTCTCTTTGGAACATCCATAATGGGAACATGGGATTTAGCAACACCTTTATAATCAGTAAACACATCTGGCAAATTATCTGCAATATTTTGCAAATTAATAATCTTTTGAACTTCTAGTTAAGGTTCATTCATATTTGGATCTAAGGACTGAATGCCTTTGGCATTCCAATCTATTTCCCGGCATTTTTTGTGGTTCTTTTCTCCCCATAATGCCAAAAAATTGTCCTCGTCGAAGATACAATCAGCATACCGATTGTAAATAGATCCCTTGTTAGAGGTTCCAGGTACTTTATAATCGACGGAGAATTGTACCCTACATAAATCCCCATTTTTATATGTGGATCCATAGATGTACGCTGAGGTGGTGATATCGGTCCGTACACAGCGCAACCGAATCTTCGAAGATGGGAAATGCTTGGTTGATCTCCACGTACTAACTGCAACGGGGAGGTCGTATGACATGCAGTTGGTCGAATTTGTATCAATTCCGCAGCATGCAATACAGCATGTCCACAACAAGATGTTGGAAGATTATAGTTTTGTAGGAGTGGTCTTGCTATCAACTTGATCCTCTTGATAAGTGATTCTGCAAGACCATTTTATGTGTGTACATATGGTACAGAATGCTCCATGGTTATGCCCGAAGCTAGGTAGTAATCATTGAATGCTTGTGAACTTAATTCGGCAGCATTATCCATTCTGATGGATTTTATCCTATGTTCAGGATGATTTTCCCTTAGTTTAATGATTTGAGCGATCAACTTTGCAAAAGCATAGTTCATTTTTTATAACAAACATACATTGGACCATCTTGTTGATGCATCAATGAGCACCATAAAATATCTAAATGGTACTGATAACGATTGAATTGGACCACATATGTCTCCTTGAATGAGTTCAGAATTGGCTGCTGCGGAATGGGATTGGTCATGATCAGGCGCCCCACATGGCTCCTCAGCACGATGGGCCGCAAGATGCTCAATGGGATCCATGGCCGCAGCCTCCGGTCCCGCAAATGCCTGCTGCTCTAGTTAACTTTTAGTCCTGGCTTGCTGCTCAAGGTCTCCGTGTTCAAGACGGCATTCTACCTGAAGATAATGTGACTGACAGTCTGAACTCGGTTTGGTATGAAACTGCTTCCTCGGCAAGCTCTCATGGCTCTTCTTTGGATTCCATCAGTCAAGTAAGCACCTTGCTTGTGGCTCCTCCTGAGACTCAAAAAGTCATCAACGTGGATGTGGCAATTTCGGCTGCAACTATGAATATCAGTATCACTGTTGAGGGTTTGGAGCTGGCGACAGTGCTTACTTCAGATTGGATCCCGCGGAATGTCTTCACTGCTTATCTTTCCAGGTCCATTTTGTCTGTAACTGCTGCTTTTGGGCCCTGGAGCTCTAGATATGGATTGCCTCCCCTGGAATTTCAGCTAGCACCTACTTGATCGGTCCTTCAGGTGACTAATCAGTCGACCACTCACATCATGTGCTTCTCACCATGCATTCTGCAGGCTGCACCATCTTCGGTGCAGATCAGTGAAATGACGCCAGACGAAGAGCATCTTGCAGTTCTGCCTTCCGAACAACCTGGTGTTCTCCCTATTGACTCTGTAGACAACACTGATATGATTCTGCTACCCTCAATTTACACTATTACCCTGGATGCTGATCACTCTGATATGATTTCTATGCCATCACACGCTGATTCTCCGGGTACTATTCCTACCTTGGCGCCACCTGCTGCTTCCATGGATGGACCTCCTTTGGCCTCTACCTGCCCCTAGGAGATTACTTCTGATTTGGGCCTTGCTCAAGTCTTGTCTGATGCGCCGGGAACTTCGGCAGCCCGTACTCGACGCTCAAAGCTCAAGGCCCATGTGGTCACTACTGAGGTTAGGCGCGGCACTCGCGACGCGATTTGATGGCTTCAGAGTGCCACAAATTTCTGATGCGCGCCCTCCTATATCCAAAGTGAAGCCCAGTGTGATACCTTCTGCTACTCCAACCTCCAGCTCTGCGATCATGGCTCAGGCCCTGCCACCTACTCCTCTCCGCACCATGCAGGAAATTGGAATTACACATTGCGCTGTCCCGCCTCAGGAGCTCACCGAAGCTGCCCTGCTTGCTACTGAAGATGCGGCTACCATCCACAATAGCCCGCCAGAAGGCTCCTCTTCATCTTCAGCTTAACTTCGCGGTTTTTTATGCCACTTTTGTGTAGATGGAACGTGCTATGTTGGAATGTGCGTGGGTTAAATTCAGACAAAAAGTTGTTAGCGCTGTCGAACGCGATTTATGTTAGTGGATGTGCCATCGTTTGTTTACAGGAGACTAAAAAACTTGTTATCGATCTAGTGTTTATTAAAACCTGCTGCCCTAAGCGTTTCGATAAATTTGCTTATATTCCTTCTCATGGGGCTTCGGGTGGATTACTCACAGTTTGGAATAGCTCCATGTTCTCGGGCTCGGTTGTTGTCTAGGAATATTTTGCTCTAGGCATTCAGTTCACTAGCACCATTTCTGCCCAAGCATGGACACTTTTTAACATCTATGGTCCTTGTAATGGGCCTGCTCGGGACATCTATACCTAGTGGTTATATGACAGGGACATTCAGGCAAATGAGGATTGCTTATTCCTTGGGGATTTTAATTACATCAGAGGGCCAGATAATCGGAACAAGCCAGGGGGTGATGTCAATGATATGTCCACCTTCAACGACATCATTCGCAAACTAAACCTAGTTGAATTACCCATTAAGGGTAGACTATACACATGGAGTAACATGCAACACGATCCACTCCTTGAGCAACTCGACTAGTTCTTCACTTCCATGCACTGGACAAGTATTTACCCCAATACCATGGTCAAACCCCTATGTAAACCCACATCTGATCACACACCATGCATTGTCACCATTGAGACTAAAATCCCTCGTGCCAAGTTATTCAGATTTGAATCATATTGGCTTATGCACCCGGGCTTTATGGCCGTGGTTAAAAGTGTTTGGGATAAACCAGTTGCGGTGTAGAATGCTGCTACTGTGCTTTGTCGAAAATTCAAACGGCTCCGACAGGAGCTCAAAACTTGGAGCAAAAGTATCTCAAGATTATCGGTGGCTATTGAAAACACCAACAAAACCTTGGAAGAGTTGGATGCACTGGAAAATCTAAGGTCTCTCACAGTACCCGAGAACAATTTTTGCAAGATTATTAAAAACAATCTCCTCCGGCTCTTGGAGTATCAAAATCAGTATTGGAAAGAAAGATGTACTGTCCGGTGGGTTAAGTTTGGTGATGAAAATACCAAGTTCTTTCAAGCGATGGCTACTGATAGATATCGTAAAAACAACGTTGCTACCCTGCAAACTCCGGAGGGATTAGTCGTGGAAGATCATAATGGAAAGGAGGCCCTGCTTTTTCATGCATACTCGGACAGACTAGGCGCTTCTAGCCCTACTCAAATGCACTTTGATTTCCTGTCTTTAATCAGGCACAATGCAAACTTGGATCACCTCACGCTTCCTTTCACGCATGAAGAAATTGACTTGGTTGATAAAGAGATGCCAGGCGATAGGGCACCTGGCCCGGATGGATTTAGTGGTCTTTTTCTTAAAGCTTGTTGGCCAATCATTAAAAATGATTTCTACACGCTATGTGATCAAATCCATGTAGGAACACTTAACCTCCAGAGCATTAATGACGGACTGATTACTCTTATCCCAAAGAATGGATCCCCATCCACAGTTAATGACTACAGGCCAATCACCTTACTTAATTGCTGTCTTAAGCTCATTACCAAACTCTTGGCTAACCGTCTCCAGAAAATCATTCTGCAAATTATCCACCGTGACCAATATGGATTCATCCGTGGGAGATCTATACAGGATTGTCTTGCGTGGACATTTCAATACATTCACCAATGCCAAGCCTCCAAGCGACCGATTGTTCTGCTTATGTTGGATTTTGCTAAGGCGTTCGACACAATTGAGCACGATCCCATGATCAACATCATGAAGCATATGGGCTTTAATGATAGATGGCTTTCCTGGATAAAGGCTATTTTTTCCTCGGGCCGATCCTCGGTGCTCCTAAATGGTGTTCCCAGAAGACAGTTTCATTGCAAGCGTGGGGTTAGGCAGGGCGACCCATTATCTCCGCTAATCTTTGTGTTGGCCGCCGACCTCCTTCAATCGGCCATTAACAAAGCTTATAGAGAGGGCAGAATTCAACTACCTTTTCCAGCCACGGGTCAAATGGACTACCCAATTGTCCAATATGCCGATGATAGAATCTTGCTTATGCCTGCCTGCCTGTCACGCCCAATATGCGATACTATCCTAAAGAGACTCGAAGGTCCCACCAAGGATAGAACCGCATATTGAAATGCTTTTGCAAGGTGGATATCATTACATCAACATTACATAATAGTTGGGGATACATACAAGAGGCATACAATGCCACAAGAATACATCAATACATCATACATAAGATCAACATCCGACTACGGATGAAACACAAACAGAAGCTCAAACGACATCCACCCTACTAGCCCAGGCTGCCGACCTGGAACCTATCCCCTGATCGAAGAAGAAGCCGAAAAAGAACTCCAAAACAGGTAAACATCGCTCTCGTGTCATGATCATCACATAAACCTGTACCTGCAACTGTTGTTGTAGTAATCTGTGAGCCACGAGGACTCAGCAATCCCATTACCATGGGTATCAAGACTAGCAACACTTAAAGGGAAAGGAAGGGGTAAAGTGGTGAGGTTGCAGCAGCGACTAAGCATATATGGTGGCTAACATACGCAAATAAGAGCGACAAAAGAGCAAGCGGAATGGTCGTGAAGCTAGCAATGATCAAGAAGTGATCCTGAACTCCTACTTACGTCAAACATAACCGAAAACCGTGTTCACTTCCCGGACTCCGCCGAAAAGAGACCATCACGGCTACACACGTGGTTGATGCGTTTTAATTCGTATCTGGTGTCAAGTTATCTACAACTGGACATTAACAAATTCCCATCTGCCCATAACCGCGGGCACGGCTTTCGAAAGATTATACCCTGCAGGGGTGTCCCAACTTAGCCCATGATAAGCTCTCGCGATCAACGAAGGATATACCTTCTCCCAGGAAGACCCGATCAGACTCGGAATCCCGGTTTACAACACATTTCGACAATGGTAAAACAAGACCAGTAAGACCTCCCGCTGTGCCAACAAATCCCGATAGGAGCTGCACATATCTCGTTCTCAGGGCACACCGGATGAGCCAGACGTCGGGTTGGCATAGACCCTGATTGCCCAGGGGCGCCGGACATCGCTCGGTTTGGACCAACACTTGGACAAGCATTGGCCCGGGGGGGCTAAAATAAAGATGACCCTCGGGCTCCGGAAACCCAAGGGAAAAAGGGCTAGGTGAAGCAAATGGTAAAACCAATGTTGGGCCTTGCTGGAGGAGTTTTATTCAAAGCGAACTATCAAGGGGGTCCCATAAATCATCCAACCGCGTAAGGAACGCAAAATCCGGGAACATAACACCGGTATGATGGAAACTAGGGCGGCAAGAGTGGAACAAAACACCAGGCATAAGGCCGAGTCTTCCACCCTTTACCAAGTATATAGATGCATTAATTAAATAAGAGATATTGTGATATCCCAACATAATCCTGTCCATCATGGAGCAATCTTCAACTTCACCTGCAACTAACAACGCTATAAGAGGGGCTGACCAAAGCGGTAACATAGCCAAGCAACGGTTTGCTAGGAAGGGTGAAAAGGTTAGAGGCTGACATGGCAAATTGGGAGGCTTGATTAACAGGTGATAGGTAGCGCAGCAAAGCGATCGAACGAAACAACTAGCATAGCAATGATAGTAGTGAGATCCAGGGTAGCGGCCATCTTGCCTGAAATCCCGCAAGGAAGAAGAACGAGTCCATGAAGAAGACGAACGGGAGTAGTCGAACGAATCCTCACAATCGCAACATTACCGGAACTAAGAAGCAACACCGGAAAGAAACCAACAACATGGTAAACAACCATCACATAAACATGGCACGATGCACAACCAATCATGATGCATGTCCGGTTTAAGGAGGCATGGCATGGCAAAATGCAACAAACAATACTACAAGTTAAATGGAGCTCAATATGCAACGAGTTGCATATTGACGAAACACCACATCAATTATTTAGTTCTCTCTCGTTTAGGAACACAACAATATTACATGTTGTTATAAACATGGCAAGAGGTGAAACATAATTAAACTAGCTATTTAGGCAAGTTTAAATGAGGCCGGAACAACAAACAACAATACCTGAAAATCCCCATATGCAATTTATGAATTTGGTATTGTTCTGCCCTAAAACATGTTTTAATGTTGTTAAACAGTAAAACAAAGTGCACCAAGTTAATCTATGCATCTATCCACCCCATTTACATATAAAGAACATTTAATTCTGAGCTACGGTTATTTAGTTATGAAATAAATCATTTTAACATGGCATATTAGCAAATTTAAACAAACAGTAAGTTAAACATTTTAAACATGGATGAAAATGACAAATTATTAATCTACACAAAATTCTAAGCAATTTACATGTTCAAACCATTTTAATCCGATGCACGGTTCATGAGTTATTAAATGCATGAACATGAGGGTCTTTTCTGCAAAACAGTAATTCCTGGATAAAAGCTAAATTCGCAGACGGGAAAAAAATGGGAGCTGGGCCAAAACTGGCTAGCCCAATAGAAGAGAGGCCAGGGGGCTGCTCACCCTGGGCCTTGGGCCGATCGGAGGAGAGAGGCTGGCTGCAGCGCCTCGCTTGAGCCGTGGCCCAGCACGAACGGCCGAGGCAGGCCGGTCGCTCCTACGCGAGCTGACCCGCGGTCAACGCGACCACGAGCGGGCGCCTGACTTGGGTCGATGCAGAGGAGGTCTGGGACGAGGCCAATGGCAGCGCAGGGACTTGAGGGCGAGGCAGGGGGCGAACCAGAGGCGCACGCACAGGGGAAGCAGGGCGTCTAGGAGGCTGGATCCGGTCGCGGGAGGTCGCCGGGGTCCTGTTCCCTGGCGGATACAAGCAGAGGCAGGCCGGCGGGCTTGGAGCTCCATGGCGCGGAGGACTTGGTGTACATGGGCGGCGGCGACGGCGCAGTTCGGGTGGCGGAGCTCATCGCGGAGGGGCGGCGTGGTAGTCCGTGGTGGTTGGAGACGAGGTGAGGTGGAGGAGCACTCGGGCGCTCGGGGCTGCTGCTGCTCCAGGTGGCAGCCATGGTTCCCTGCGAGGAACAACGGACGGGGGAGGCGCTGTGAGAGAGAGTTCAGGTAGGAGGAAGAGAAGAGATGGGACTGCGAGGGGGGGTTCCTACTAGAGGTGGTCGTCGGTGATGACGAGGGACTCGATCGGGAGCTCCTCTCCCGTTCTAGATCAAGGAGGTTGTGGCAAGAAGGTGGCCTCGATCCGATCTGGATCGAGCACTGCAGGAGGCTCGGGCGCGCTGGTGCTCGTCGGATCTCCATCTGGCGGCCACAGATGGATGGGTGGGAGGCTGGATCGGGGCCGGGTTTGGTTGGCTGGGTGGGGATCGAGAGGTGGCGTCTGGTTGGTGGTGGAGGAAAACGAGGAGAGGGCTGGGTGCGCTGGTTGGTGGGACTGGATGGATCGGATCTGGGGGGGATCCCGAGAGAGAGTGGCGGCGGCGCTAGGGTAGGATCCCTAGAAATTAGGCGGTTTGACTAGATATATATAGTAAGTGGGTTTAACTTAGGGGGTATATCGTCCCTCCGATTGTAATCGGACGGTCGAGAATAAATAGCTTAGGAGAGTCCAATGGAGAAACGCAGATATTTTATAGATGTTTGGAGATGATCCGGATCCATTCGTAACAACAGAGCGGGTCGGGTTCGTGGGAGGTTTCAGACACGCACGCGAGGGGGTCTGAGAGAGGTTAGGTGGTTTGACAAGAGGGAACCGAAAACACAGTTGGTCTCAGAACGGCCAACAAACGCAACGGAGAGATGCGAGGAGCGGCAACTACAAGTGGATGCAAGTTTTAAGAAAACGATGCCGATGCAATGTGAATGATGACATGAGACGAGATGCATAACAAGAACAAAATGCAAAACAACAGACAAAAACCCAACCACGAAGGAAAAATAAATCACATAGCCGGAAATGGCAAGAGTCGGAGTTACGAATATGGAAAGTTGTATCCGGGGCGTTACAACACTCCACCACTACGAGAGGATCTCGTCCCGAGATCCAGGATGGCACCGGAGGGAAAAGGAAGAGGAAGATAAGAGGTAAAACTAAGTTGCTTCTACGACAAACGAGTGAAACCACGAACCTTGAGAGGTTAAACAATTTAAAAGAAAGAGTACAACAGAGATGAACGAGATTGCAAACAATCCTTAGAAAAGAGGAACAAGGAACCTTACGAGAACTTGGAGGTTGCAAAGACATGAATCAAGAGTTTAATGGACAAGATAGAATTCGAAACCACTCCGGTTAAAACAAGATGAGAGAGGAAGAATTCGCGCAGCACTCTGGTTGAACATGGAAGGAATAGAACATGAACTTGGCGAAATGAAAGCACTTGGATGAGACTCCGGTTAAAAGAGGAATGATAGACACAACACTCCGGTTAAGTGGATAAGCAATGAAAAGAACACGGTCCTCACAGAACGAGGTGATGGGTGAAGAGCACAACATCACAGTGCCTCTGTAACGAGAGAATAGAGGTTAGACCGTTGGGATAAAGGGACGGAGAAGAAAATGACAACTTTTGCCACAAGTGAACTTGGAAAGCATCCTTGCAAGAAGGTTAGAAGAAAGTTGTTGGAAGAACAACAACGAAAAGAATAAGTTTGCAGTGGGCTTATGGAAACATCTCAACATTATGAGGTGACAACCGACCACTAAAGGAAACAATTGCGTGCTTTAGATCGACGAAGAGATGAAAAACCTCTTTCACCGAGAAGGATATGGAGAAAGCTTGGATCAATGATAAGCACCACAAATAGCAACATTCCCAATGGAAGGCTTTAGGTGAAATATGACACAAGATAACTCCAACGAAGAGATTAATATGGGTTGAAACAATTCATGATCGAAGAGAAAATGATGGTTTCACAATATCTCATTCTTGACAACTTGTGAATCATAAAACTTGAAGGGAAACTGTCAAGAATGATATAACACCATCTCAAAAGATAAGGTAGGAGAATTGCACCTCAAAATGCAAGATGAAGAATACTTGAACTCCTCAAAATAAAACATGTGTTGAGCACCATGTTTATTTTAGAGTAAAGCTTGGCGGATCATAACTTCGAGAGAAATCTTGAAGAACAATTGGAGAATGAAAAGAATCCTTGACGAACCATCATGTAGAGCCTCCATGAAGAACTCCGGTAATGAAAGGATGATAGAAAGAAAGAGAAGTTGAAAACACAAGGTGAAGCCTTGCGATGATTTAGATGGATCTTTGCGACGATATAACCGAGAAAACTTGGAACTCCGGAAACAAAAAGATGAAACATCTCGAACCGGGAAATGTGACATGATGAACAACTCCGGAAAGAAGAAACTAGATTACTTGGATGAAACAATAATAAGAATTACGTTATGCCTATCCTTCACCAATTTAGATTGATGACAAGCAACGGATTTGGCATACTACTTATTCTCGTAGAAAGGATTAAGAGAGATATAGCGTAAACTTGAGAAGGTATAGATGGAACCACCAGTGGAATTTGGAAACAATGAATATTTGATATGATAACGAAGGAAGTGAAATCTTGAATGAACCATCATAAGAATTGAAAATGAAAGTAGCAAAGGCACAATTCACCGGGAAGAATTGGAAAACGAATGAAGATACTTGAGGGGATATAGATACATGAGAATGAAGAGATCATGAACTGATTAGAGGATATTTGAATGATGCACCGGTAAGATTTGTAGAACGAGATCTGAAAGCTGGAATGAATAATTCTGAGATGATGGCTCCGGAGAATCAAACTAAAAAGACTCCTGAATTGCTCCGGATGGGTGAAAAGAATTCTCACAATAAAAAACAATTATGAAAGGATGGCATCAAGATAGAACCATGAATCTTGAAGAGAATGGAGCAAGATTTAGAGGAAAACTCTTCTCCGGTCTTCACATGTTGAGAATGATGATGAGAAACACCATGAATTGTTGAGATACTCCGGGAGAAAATTAGAAAGGTTGAGCCAACGATGAAAATATTTTTAAAGCGATCTTGAAGAAATAATATGACTGATGAAAATTCATTCTTACGTCAAACTTGAAAAGAATTTGAGAATAACTCTAGAAAAATTAGAAGAGTCAGGTAAGATCCTGGGAAAAGACCTGTGGGTTAGGGCCCACTCAAAAGAAAACACCATTGAACAATTTTGAAGAGATATTGCACCGGTTGAATTAAATGGCTTGAATGAGATAACAACCTCGAAATATCTTGAACGGATTGAGAATGGAAACACAAGTCTTCTGAGATATCTTCAACACTCTGGAACAAATGAATAGCAAGAGGTGAGTGATTGAGAGGTGCACCGGCATGAGAAAGCATTAGAAACGAGGAAAGGAATATGATGAATATCGAAAGCTTGAATTAAATCCACCGGAAAGGAATACGAGAATGAAGATTGATGAACTTGAAGCTCGTGAGTATCTTCACGAGGGATCACCGGATCAAAACATTGATTGAAAAGAGTGAAGAGACTTCACATGAATAAATGGATACTTGATTAAGAAATCTGGGACCTTGAAGAAAAAGGGTGGGAGGGCAGGAAAACAAAGGCAACTTGGGATGGATGAAACAAACACCGGTGAGAAAACTTAGAGTTGATCTTGCGGATGTTGAAAATGAACGGATCCACTTGAAGAGAAGCACACCGGTTGGAAAAGAATTGACATGACAACCTCAATGATGAAGAAGGATTAGCACTCCCATAGAAATATGAGAACACCGCTTGAAAGGTATGGAATCAACACTTGACATCGAAGCAACTCAAATACCACAACTCAAAACAAAACAAAGGATTTGGCTTGCAGAATAAGCCGGAACAAACATATGATAGATCCCATATCGTATCATGTGTCTGTTGGAAAGATATCCTACGAGCTACTTGAATTTCCACCTATAAACTCCTGAAACTTTCTGGTTATGCAATCTGGTGTTGGGGCTACAGGGGAAGCAATATATCTCACCCAAACTAACAATACCTACATCCAGCTGTATCCATCCGTCAACACATAACCAAGAAAACTCCGGAAATCGTGTACCTCAACCTTCGAAAAGCATCCGTTATACGAGCTATGGCAATACTCCCGAACTCCCCAGTACTGGGTGACGTCGAGGTTATCTCACCAACAACTGCATAAAAGAGATTTTCGATGTCGGCAGAACTCAGGTATTCCAGAACTGCAATGATAAAATTGTGATGACAACACCTAGGAGCTCAACTCCCCGGGTCAATGCCACATAATAGACAGGAGGCACCAAGAACAATGTTCTCGTCACAAAACCATCGGAACGATTCCAAGATACCCGCGTGATCCTAAAAAAAATTAGTGAAATTTGAGGAGAGGAAAGACAAAACATCTACGTCAGGAGACCTCACCAGAGCGACGAAGGGGGCTGAGAAGTAAAAAGAATCCTACTCTACGATATATATAATCCTAAGACTCAAAATAGTTTTCTTCTAGACTCAACAACGGCCAACAATCAAGGGGGCTCCTATGGTCGGTCGAGGCTCTGATTACCAACTTGTCACGCCCAATATGCGATACTATCCTAAAGAGACTCGAAGGTCCCACCAAGGATAGAACCGCATATTGAAACGCTTTTGCAAGGTGGATATCATTACATCAACATTACATAATAGTTGGGGATACATACAAGAGGCATACAATGCCACAAGAATACATCAATACATCATACATAAGATCAACATCCGACTACGGATGAAACACAAACAGAAGCTCAAACGACATCCACCCTACTAGCCTAGGCTGCCGACCTGGAACCTATCCCCTGATCGAAGAAGAAGCCGAAGAAGAACTCCAAAACAAGTAAACATCGCTCTCGCGTCATGATCATCGCATAAACCTGTACCTGTAACTGTTGTTGTAGTAATCTGTGAGCCACAAGGACTCAGCAATCCCATTACCATGGGTATCAAGACTAGCAAAGCTTAAAGGGAAAGGAAGGGGTAAAGTGGTGAGGTTGCAGCAGCGACTAAGCATATATGGTGGCTAACATACGCAAATAAGAGCGAGAAGAGAGCAAGTGGAACGGTCGTGAAGCTAGCAATGATCAAGAAGTGATCCTGAACTCCTACTTACGTCAAACATAACCCAAAACCGTGTTCACTTCCCAGACTCCGCCGAAAAGAGACCATCACGGCTACACACGCGGTTGATGCGTTTTAATTCGTATCTGGTGTCAAGTTATCTACAACCGGACATTAACAAATTCCCATCTGCCCATAACCGCGGGCATGGCTTTCGAAAGATTATACCCTGCAGTGGTGTCCCAACTTAGCCCATGATAAGCTCTCGCGATCAACGAAGGATATACCTTCTCCCAGGAAGACCCGATCAGACTCGGAATCCCGGTTTACAAGACATTTCGACAATGGTAAAACAAGACCAGCAAGACCTCCCGCTGTGCTGACAAATCCCGATAGGAGCTGCACATATCTCGTTCTCAGGGCACACCGGATGAGCCAGACGTCGGGTTGGCATAGACCCTGATTGCCCAGGGGGCGCCGGTCATCGCTCGGTTTGGACCAACACTTGGACAAGCATTGGCCCGGGGGGGCTAAAATAAAGATGACCCTCGGGATCCGGAAACCCAAGGGAAAAAGGGCTAGGTGAAGCAAATGGTAAAACCAATGTTGGGCCTTGCTGGAGGAGTTTTATTCAAAGCGAACTGTCAAGGGGGTCCCATAAATCACCCAACCGCGTAAGGAACGCAAAATCCTGGAACATAACACCGGTATGACGGAAACTAGGGCGGCAAGAGTGGAACAAAACACCAGGCATAAGGCCGAGTCTTCCACCCTTTACCAAGTATATAGATGCATTAATTAAATAAGAGATATTGTGATATCCCAACATAATCCTGTCCATCATGGAGCAATCTTCAACTTCACCTGCAACTAACAACGTTATAAGAGGGGCTGAGCAAAGCGGTAACATAGCCAAGCAACGGTTTGCTAGGAAGGGTGAAAAGGTTAGAGGCTGACATGGCAAATTGGGAGGCTTGATTAACAGGTGATAGGTAGCGCAGCAAAGCGATTGAACGAAACAACTAGCATAGCAATGATAGTAGTGAGATCCAGGATAGCGGTCATCTTGCCTGAAATCCCGCAAGGAAGAAGAACGAGTCCATGAAGAAGACGAACGGGAGTAGTCGAACGAATCCTCACAATCGCAACATTACCGGAACTAAGAAGCAACACCGGAAAGAAACCAACAACATGGTAAACAACCATCACATAAACATGGCACGATGCACAACCAATCATGATGCATGTTCGGTTTAATGAGGCATGGCATGGCAAAATGCAACAAACAATACTACAAGTTAAATGGAGCTCAATATGCAACGAGTTGCATATTGACGAAACACCACATCAATTATTTAGTTCTCTCTCGTTTAGGAACACAACAATATTACATGTTGTTATAAACATGGCAAGAGGTGAAACATAATTAAACTAGCTATTTAGGCAAGTTTAAATGAGGCCGGAACAACAAACAACAATACCGAAAAATCCCCATATGCAATTTATGAATTTGGTATTGTTCTGCCCTAAAACATGTTTTAATGTTGTTAAACAGTAAAACAAAGTGCACCAAGTTAATCTATGCATCTATCCACCCCATTTACATATAAAGAACATTTAATTCCGAGCTACGGTTATTTAGTTATGAAATAAATCATTTTAACATGGCATATTAGCAAATTTAAACAAACAGCAAATTAAACATTTTAAACATGGATGAAAATGACAAATTATTAATCTACACAAAATTCTAAGCAATTTACATGTTCAAACCATTTTAATCCGATGCACGATTCATGAGTTATTAAATGCATGAACATGAGGGTCTTTTCTGCAAAACAGTAATTCCTGGATAAAAGCTAAATTCGCAGACGGGAAAAAAACGGGAGCTGGGCCAAAACTGGCTAGCCCAATAGAGGAGAGGCCAGGGGGCTGCTCACCCTGGGCCTTGGGCCGGTCGGAGGAGAGAGGCTGGCTGCAGCGCCTCGCTTGAGCCGTGGCCCAGCACGAACGGCCGAGGCAGGCTGGTCGCTCCTACGCGAGCTGACCCGCGGTCAACGCGACCACGAGCGGGCGCCTGACTTGGGTCGATGCAGAGGAGGTCTGAGATGAGGCCAAAGGCAGCGCAGGGACTTGAGGGCGAGGCAGGGGGCGAACCAGAGGCGCACACACAGTGGAAGCAGGGCGTCTGGGAGGCTGGATCCGGTCGCGGGAGGTCGCCGGGGTCCCGTTCCCTGCCGGATCGAAGTAGAGGCAGGCCGGCGGGCTTGGAGCTCCATGGCGTGGAGGACTTGGTGTACATGGGCGGCGGCGACGGCGCAGTTCGGGCGGCGGAGCTCGTCGCGGAGGGGCGGCGCGGCAGTCCGTGGTGGTTGGAGACGAGGCGAGGTGGAGGAGCACTCGGGCGCTCGGGCGCTGCTGCTGCTCCAGGCGGCAGCCATGGTTCCCTGCGAGGAACAACGGACGGGGGAGGCGCTGTGAGAGAGATTTTAGGCAGGAGGAAGAGAAGAGATGGGGCTGCGAGGGGGGTCCTGCTAGAGGTGGTCGTCGGCGATGACGAGGGACTCGATCGGGAGCTCCTCTCCCGTTCCAGATCGAGGAGGCTGTGGCGAGAAGGTGGCCTCGATCCGATCTGGATCGAGCGCTGCAGGAGGCTCGGGCGCGCTGGTGCTCGTCGGATCTCCATCTGGCGGCCACAGATGGATGGGTGGGAGGCTAGATCGGGGCCGGGTTTGGTTGGCTAGGTGGGGATCGAGAGGTGGCATCTGGTTGGTGGTGGAGGAAAACGAGGAGAGGGTTGGGTGCGCTGGTTGGTGGGATTGGATGGATCGGATCTGGGGGGATCCCGAGAGAGAGTGGCGGCGGCGCTAGGGTAGGATCCCTAGAAATTAGGCGGTTTGACTAGATATATATAGTAAGTGGGTTTAACTTAGGGGGTATATCGTCCCTCCGATCGTAATCGGACGGTCGAGAATAAATAGCTTAGGAGAGTCCAATGGAGAAATGCAGATATTTTATAGATGTTTGGAGATGATCCGGATCCATTCGTAACAACAGAGCGGGTCGTGTTCGGGGGAGGTTTCGGACACGCACGCGAGGGGGTCTGAGAGAGGTTAGGTGGTTTGACAAGAGGGAACCGAAAACACAGTTGGTCTCAGAACGGCCAACAAACACAATGGAGAGATGCGAGGAGCGGCAACTACGAGCGGATGCAAGTTTGAAGAAAACGATGCCGATGCAATACGAATGATGACATGAGACGAGATGCATAACAAGAACAAAATGCAAAACAACAGACAAAAACCCAACCACGAAGGAAAAATAAATCACATAGCCGGGAATGGCAAGAGTCGAAGTTATGAATATGGAAAGTTGTATCCAGGGCATTACACTGCCCTCAACAAGCAATGATCATTAAAGACATCCTCACCAAATATGCACAGTCCATCGACCTTAAAATCAATTTCCACAAGTCCACACTATTTCCCATAAACTTGGAGGATGATCTAGCTGCCCAACTTGCTGCTATCTTTGAGTGTACAATTGGATCCATGCCTTTCACCTACTTAGGGCTGCCGCTGGGCACGTCTCGACCTACACTTCAGGACTTTATGCCCCTTGTCAGCACGGTTGAAAGAAGCTTGTCGTCAACATTGTCCCTAATGTCCCATGCTGGCAAGCTGACTCTTCTCAACTCCACAGTTACCTCACTACTCATCTATGCCCCATGCTGGCAAGCTGACTCTTCTCAACTCCACAGTTACCTCACTACTCATCTATGCCATGTGCACGCTACATTTTCCACCAAGACTCATTGAACTCTTAGACAAAATTAGGCATCGATGCCTATGGACTAAAAAGACTGAACAAGGTGATAAGTGTAACTCTCTGGCGGCTTGGGACATGGTATGTAAACCTAAAAAGAAGGGAGGGCTGGGAGTGCTTAACCTTCGTGTACAGAATGAAGCATTGCTTCTGAAGTTCCTACACAAGTTCTATAACAAGTTGGATATACCCTGGGTGCAGCTCACATGGGACTCCTATTACACCCAAAAAATTCCTCATGCCTCGGATCCAGTCGGCTCATTCTGGTGGAAGGACGTACTCAAGCTCACCCCTCAGTTTCGTGGGATTTCTCAAATCAATATTTTGTGTGGCACCACGGGTTTGTTTTGGAAAGATCTGTGGTCAGGGCAAATTCTTCAAGACTCCCATCCTAGGGCCTTCTCTCACTCTCTCGATGAGGATGTTTCGGTCAAAAAGTTACTGGGAATAACTTCGCTGGAAGAAACGTTCCACCTACCCTTGACCCCTCAAGCCCTTGGGGAGGTTAGAGACTTGCAGACAATTTCGGCTCATCTACAACCATCCTCGTCATCCACGGATATTTGGCACTACACGTGGGGTAAAACCATCTACAAATCAACGGACTACTACAAATTCTTCTTCAAAGATGTCCAAGTGCAGCAGATATTTGGATGGATTTGGGATTCAAAATGCACGATGAAGTTGAAAGTCTTTGCTTGGTTGCTCTTCCATGACAGGCTCAATACGAGGAACATGTTGAAACGGAGGCACTACAACATAGGAGATTACCACAATTGCCTCCTATGTGGTTTGAATATTGAGGAAACAGTGGAACACATGATCTTCACATTCACTTTCAGTAAACTTTGTTGGGCCAAACTTGGGCTTAATTGGGAACCTTTCCTTGGCCGAATACAAGCTGTTGAAGATCACAAAAACTCTCATCCCACCCCACTGTTCCTTGAGAAATTCATTGTGGCAGCCTGGAGTATTTGGAAGGAGAGGAATAACAAGCATTTTCGAGCAATAACACCATCACTAACCTCCTGGCTGGACAGATTCAAGAGAGATTTTGGGCTTCTTCAACATAGAGTCAAGGAGGAGCATAGGCTCCTTGTGCTGAACCTTGTGCACTCCCTTTAGTGGTTTCTCTCTGTTTTTCTAAGTGCTACTTGCCACAAAGTTGGCAACTTGTATCTTCCCCCCCCCCATCATGTAAATACCCATTGTACAGCTTACTTATTATTATAATATAGTAACACAGTAGGAGCCTTTCCTACTGTTCCTGGTCAAAAAAATGAGTTCAAGAGAATTAAGTGGTTCATTCTTGATCTTCATATATGAAGATCTAGTGATTAATTTCCAAGTTGCACATGCAGTTCATACAAAATCCGAGGATTTGGGGAAATTAGAAACTATTATGTTGTGTCCAGTTGAACCATCAATAATTTTTCTCATTATCCCCACACCAGGATGACCCAGGTGATCATGCCATATCTTGAACTTGTCAAGATTCTGAAAATTATTTTGTATGCCAAATGTTACTCTAGCTTGATGTATGTGTAATACAGTCTAGAAGATAGAGCAAGCAGTCTCTCAAGGGTTTCCTTGTTGGATCCCTTCTGCTGAGTTATGAGTAGGCTTTTAACCGCATTACCTTCATGAGTTTCAATATGGTAGTCATTCATGCGGATATCCTTAAAACTCAACAGGGCACAAGTTGAATCTGGATACAATAATGCCTCCTGAATTTCAAGTTTTGTATCATTCAGGAGTGTAAATGTAGCTTGACTAGAACCAACAATTATCGTGTCATGACCACTGAGGGAGTCCTGGATTAGGGGGTGTCCGGGTAGCCGAACTATCACCTTTGGCCGGACTCCTGGACTATGAAGATACAAGATTGAAGACTTCGTCCCGTGTCCGGATGGGACTTTCCTTGGCGTGGAAGGCAAGCTTGGCGATACGGATATGTAGATCTCCTACCATTGTAACCGACTTTGTGTAACCCTAACCCTCTTTGGTGCCTATATAAACCGGAGGGTTTTAGTCCGTAGGACAAACAACAATCATACCATAGGCTAGCTTCTAGGGTTTAGCCTCGCATGATGCAGCCGACCGGCCACCTCGTGGCCGCGATAGAGAGGCCTCTCGGCCCTCCACTCAAGCCGCACCCCGGCGTCGCTCAAAAAGTACCAAGGCACGGGGAAATGCACCAGACTTGTGAGATATATTGGAGGACAAGGCAAGGCAAACAAGATCGATCTACGGATCGCGTGGGTGCCTCACTACACGTGACGATAACTGTCATGCCGGATACAGCAAATCCGGCCGAGCCGAACACAGCAGACAAAGCTCATTTGAGCTACGTCGTGATATAGCCCAGTACAGGGGCGCCGCACACCCACTATGCTTCATAGATGAAGTAATGGATCATCAAATCCCCGAGGGTTTCAAACCCGTAAACATCGAATCATACGATGGCACAACAGATCCTGCGGTATGGATCAAGGACTACCTCCTTCATATCCACATGGCCCGCGGTGATGATCTACACGCCATCAAATACCTCCCACTCAAGCTTGAAGGACCAGCTCGGCATTGGCTTAACAGCTTCCCAGCGGAGTCAATTGGTTGTTGGGAATACCTGGAAGCCGCATTCCTCGACAACTTCCAGGGCACCTATGTGCGACCACCAGACGCCGATGACCTAAGCCACATAATCCAGCAGCCAGAGGAATTGGCCAGACAATTCTGGACACGGTTCCTAACCAAGAAAAATCAAATCGTCGACTGTCCAGATGCAGAGGCCCTTGCAGCCTTCAAACATAAGACGAGTGGCTTGCCCGGCACCTAGGACAGGAAAAGCCGAAATCCATGGCAGCCCTCACAACACTCATGACCCGCTTTTGCGCGGGAGAGGACAGCTGGCTAGCTCGTAGTAACAACATGACCAAGAGCCCTGGTAATTCGGATACCAAGGACAGCAACGGCAGGTCGCGTCGCAACAAGCACAAGCGCCACATTAACGGCGATAATGCTGAGGATACGACAGTCAATGCCAGATTCAGACGCTCTAAACCCGGTCAGCGGAAAAAGCCATTCAAAAGAAATACTCCGGGCCCGTCCAATTTGGACCGAATACTCGATCGCTCATGCCAGATACACGGTACCCCCGAAAAACCAGCCAACCACACCAACAAGGATTGTTGGGTGTTCAACCAGGCAGGCAAGTTAAATGCCGAAAACAATAACAAGGGGCTGCATAGCAGCGACGAGGAGGAGCCCCGGCCGCCAAACAATAGAGGACAGAAGGGCTTTCCCCTACAAGTGCGGACGGTTAACATGATATACGCAACCCACATACCCAAAAGGGAGCGGAAGCGTGCACTAAGGGACGTATATGCGATGGAGCCAGTCGCCCCAAAGTTCAATCCGTGGTCCTCCTGCCCGATCACTTTTGATCAAAGGGACCACCCCACTAGCATCCGCCATGGCGGATTCGCCGCATTGGTTCTAGACCCAATCATTGACGGATTTCACCTCACTAGAGTCCTGATGGACGGCGGCAGTAGCCTGAACCTGCTTTATCAGGATACAGTGGGCAAAATGGGCATAGACCCCTCAAGGTTTAAACCCACAAAGACGACCTTTAAAGGCGTCATACCAGGTGTAGAGGCCAACTGTACATGCTCAGTTACACTTGAAGTCGTCCTCGGATCCCCGGATAACTTCCGAAGCGAGGAGTTAACCTTCGACATAGTCCCGTTCCATAGCGGCTATCACGCACTGCTCGGACGAAACGCATTTGCAAAGTTCAATGCGGTGCCGCACTATGCATACCTCAAGCTCAAGATGCCAGGCCCTCGAGGAGTCATTACGATCAACGGAAACACCGAACGCTCTCTCCGAACGAAGGAGCATACGGCGGCCCTCGCAGCGGAAGTACAAAGCAGCCTCTCAAGGCAATCCTCGAGTCCGGCTATTAAACGTCTGGACACCATCAAGCGCGCCCGGAGTAACCTACAACAAGACCGCCTGGCACGTCCCGAGCACGCGTAGCAATGCGGCCCCAACCCCAGCCCTCGCGAAATTGCGAAACCAGTACTACGTGTACATAATTACGCTCTGGAAATACCATGGGCATAGGGGGAGGGGCACAACCACGGCAGGCCCAGAATGCGGCGCAACCGCACCAGGGGCTGCCGATTGTGACATTCTTTTTTCTCTTACTTTCAGGACTCCTTTCTCAAGAAGCCCTGTCCGGCAGTAGAATCGCCGAACACACGATGCAACAGCCAGGGAAGCAGAAAGCTACGTCGAGTGTCCAGGTGGTCTCTATTACGAGCAGTATACTTGTTTCACATATCATCCCGCAGCTCGCCCCTGGAGGGGGACATGTCAAATAGTCCCGTCCATTGCTTATCGCACTATTTGTATCATTCTGCTTTTACCGCAGGCTTTTTAAGTAAACAATACATAGCTTCTGCCTATTATGCATTCCTTTTTTTATCTATATATGTTCACTTATGACATGTTGCACCCGTACACTTTGGTACGGCCAAATACACCAAGGGCTTAAGTACCCCAAAATATGGTGTGATAAGTCCGAACAATTTCACAAGTTCGGCACCCCGAACTTATAGCATTATATGCATCGGCTCCGAATCATGTCTTGGGTCAATAGTTGGGTTTGCCCGGCTCCCATGTTTTGGTACCTTACGTTCTGTTATATCGGCTAAGGTAGCGCTGGGAGAACCACTGCGATTGTGCCCCGGTTGAGCTGGGTTAAGCACCTCAGTGGAGAAAGCTAAAACTGACCGTCATGATAGGGCGAGAGTCGATCGCTGTTAGAGAGGTTTTCGAGTCCCTAAAGACTTATGCCGCTTAGAGCGAGGAGTCGGCTTTGTCCGGCCCAGGCGTGGATAGCGCCTCAAACTCGGTCTTCCGAATACCAGGGGCTTCGCCGAAATTTAAAATTATAGAATTCTATGGCTAAGTGAGAGTGTTCAAGCATTACAGTATGGTTGCCTCGTTAGTTGCATTGAGCGCCTCCCTCGAAGGACCCAAGAATGGGAAAAAGAGTGCTCAAGTTTATCCCGAACACCCCAGCACTCGTGGCATGGGGGCAGAAGCCGACGACTCGCCATCTCTCAAATTTAATAAACGGCCGCACACAAGGTAATATTTTAAATTCACAAGCGTTGCTTAGCGCATATGAACGATTTTTCAACGTACAGGATAACAAATGCGAGTTTACTCAAAAATTACATCTTTGGAGCATTCACCCGCTATAAGGTGGGCACCCTTCACGACGCCCTCATAATACATCTTGGGCTTGCGATACTCCTTGCCCAGCGGTGGTCTGTCCGTCAAAAGCTTCTCAGCATCCATCTTGCTCCAGTGCACTTTAGCACGGGCAAGGGCCCTACGGGCACCTTCGATGCAGACAGAGCGCTTGACGACTTCAATCCATGGATAGGCGTCCATCAGCCGCCTCACCAGCCCGAAGTAGCTCCCAGGCATGGCTTCCTTAGGCCACAGCTGAACTATGAGGCCCTTCATGGCCTGTTCGGCCACCTTATGGAGCTCGACCAGCTGCTTCAGCTGGTCACTCAAGGGCACCGGGTGACCGGCCTCAGCATACTGAGACCAGAATGCCTTCTCCGTCAAACTCCCCTCCTCAGCTCGGTAGAACGCGGCAGCATTGGACACACTATGGGGCAGATCTGCGAATGCTCCTGGAGAGCTCCGGATTCAGGTAAGTAACAGATAATTCACTTTCACGTGCTTGCTTTGCATAAAGAATGCCTTACCCGCCGCTATCTTCTTCAATGCCTCAATTTCCTGGAGGGCTTTTTGGGCTTCGGCCTTAGCGGCTTTGGCGCTCTCAAGGGCCGAGGCGATCTCAGACTCTCGAGTCTTTGAGTGACGCTCCAAACTCTCATGTTTTTCCACGAGAGCCTGGAGCTCTTGCCGCACCTCCACCACCCGTGCCTCCTGCTTCTCTCGCTCGGTGCGCTCCGCAGCCGCATTGCTTTCGGCCTTGGACACCGCTTCCTTCAGGGTCGCCACCTCGTTCGTGGCCCCTGCAATACTCACGTTATTCCTGTCATTTTTGGCAACCACATCTTTTATATACTTCCATAAGGTATTACTTACCTTCCCTGTCCTCGAGCTGCTTTTTGGCAAGGCCGAGCTCGTTCTCGGACCGCTCGAGGCTCTGCTTCAATGCATTGACCTCTGTAGTCAGTGCGGCATAGGTCAGCAGCGCAGCCTGCATTCCCATATTAAAATACCTATGTTAGACTCCTGGGTACATCTTTTAGATCCTCAGTTCGGCTTTTCTTTCCGAACACCAAACTGAGCATCAGGGGCTACTGTCTATGTGGTAACATTTTTACATATCTTAAATACTTACCTCAAAGCTTGTTAGAAGGCTGGCACAGGCTTCAGTCAGCCCACTTTTGGCGGACTGAACTTTTCAGACCACCACACTCATAACAGTGCGGTGCTCCTTGTCGATGGAGGCGCCGTTAAGCGCCTCCAGCAAATTATCCGGTGCCTCCTGCTGGACGGAGGTCATCGGTGTCGCAGTCTTGCGCTTCTTACGAAGGGGCCGCCTGTCAGACTTTGGAACCACTGAAGGTTCTGGTGCGGAGTCCGGCCCAGGGCCGGACTTAGAGCCCTTCGGGGTTTTATCCCCCTTGCGCCTGGAGTCCGGGAGGTTGCCTTGCGGCGCCTCCTGGACCACCTCCTCCTGGCTGGGCCCCTTTTGGGACCCCACCTCAGCGTCATCCACAGCGCGAGGAGAGGAGGCAGCCGGAAGTGAGGTGCTATTCACGCTCGACGAATCTAGGGAGCCGCTAGTTGAAGCGTCGAGCCCGTCCTTGGGCGGGCTGCAGGGTTATATTCGGCGTTAGGAGATTCTGTGCGACAAATGAAATGCCATGAGTTATTCTGGTATCTGGACACTTACGATTTCGCCAGGGGCTTAGCCCTCGGTGGCCACTCCTCCTCGCTGTCGTCGGCGTTGGTGGAGTAGTCCGGAGGGAGGGTCCTTTCCTTCTTGGACCCTCCGGCCTCCCCAGTTGGGGCAGCCTTCCTTTTCTTCTCTCCCCCCGCTGGGGGAGAGGCCTCTTTTTCCTCCTCCTCGTCTTCGTGGGAGGAGTCCGCCTCGGAGTCATCGGATGATGAGTCCGCCTCGGAGTCATCGGATGATGAGTCCGACAACACCTGGCGCCGGGAACTCCTTCGAGTTCTCGTGGCCTTCTTCTTGGCCTTCTTCTCCGGCACCACATGAGGTGCCGGAACCAGCAGCCCCGTCAATCGGGCGTCCGCTAAGTCTTCTGGCAAGGGAGCCGGACAGTCAACCTGCCTGGACGTCTTCTGCCAATCCTGTCAAAGGCAAGGGAGTTTAGATCCCGCATAGAGTCAAACTATGGAAAACAAGAGTCCCGTAAAGGGTAAAGTAGCTTACCTCGCTGGCTTGACGCTGCGAGCTGAATCCACGATCTTCGATAGCGGATGCGGGAGCCTCGGCGCCCTTGAACAGCACCTTCCAGGCATCTTCGTACGTAGTGTCGAAGAGTCTGCTCAAGGTTTGATGTTGTGCCAGATCAAACTCCCACAAGCTGAAGGCCCGTTGTTGGCACGGGAGGATCCGGCGGATGAGCATGACCTAGACTATGTTGACAAGCTTGAGCTTCTTGTTCACCAGGTTTTGGACGCAGGTTTGAAGTCCGGTCAGCTCTTCCGAATTACCCCACGTCAAGCCCGTCTCTTTCCAGGAGGTGAGCCATGTAGGGAAGCCAGATCGGAATTCGGGGGCTGCTGCCCATTTAGGGTCGCGCGGCTCGGTGATTTAGAACCACCCCGATTGCCACCCCTTTATGGTCTCCACGAAGGAGCCCTCGAGCCATAGGACGTTGGCCATCTTGCCCATCATGGCACCTCCGCACTCCGCTTGGCGGCCGCCCACTACCTTCGGCTTGACATTGAAGGTCTTCAGCCATAAGCCGAAGTGGGGCTGGATGCAGAGGAAGGCCTCGCACACGACGATGAACGTCGAGATGTTGAGGATGAAATTCGGGGCCAGATCGTGGAAATCCAGGTCGTAGTAGAAATGAGCCCCCGGACAAATGGGTGAAGTGGAAAACCTAGTCCGCGGAGGAAGTGGGTGAGGAACACCACCCTCTCATGGGGCCTGGGGGTGGGGATGAGTTGCCCCTTGTCGGGGAGCCGATGCGCGATGTCGTTGGACAAGTATCCGGCCTTCCGCGGCTTTTTGATGTGCCCCTCCGTGACGGAGGAGGCCATCCACTTGCCTCCCGCTCCGGACATGGCTGGAGAAGGTTGAGGTGGGATGTGCGGACTTGGGCGCTGGAGCTCGAGTGCGCGGAAATGGATGAGCAAAGGAGGAAGAAGGAGTAGGTAAAAAGGTGGATCATTATCCCCTTATATGGGCGGATGAAGCTATGCGTCCCCACCAGCCTGGTAAAACTCGCTTATCTCCCAAGCGTCATAATCAATGGCGCAGTTGGGTTACCCACGCCCATATTGATGAGAATCCCGGAATAAGGGGACACGATCTCTGCTTTGATAAGACGTGCCAAGGAAACCGCCTCACTAAACGCGCTGAGGTGGGACAGTAAAAACGATTCGAATAAAGGCTTGGCCGTGGTGTGATGTCACACCACGGAATACGTCAGCAGATTGAATTTGTGTAAATATTATTCTCTCTACGATAGCATGTGGAACTTACTTTGCAGAGCCGGACACTATCCTTGTGTTCAAAATCTTCTATGAAGTATTTGGAGGAGGAACCCACCTTGCAATGCCGAAGACAATATGCGCGCCGGACTCGTCGTCATTGAAGCCTGGTTCAGGGGCTACTAAGGGAGTCCTGGATTAGGGGGTGTCCGGATAGACGAACTATCACCTTTGGCCGGACTCCTGGACTATGAAGATACAAGATTGAAGACTTTGTCCCGTGTCCGGATGGGACTTTCCTTGGCGTGGAAGGCAAGCTTGGCGATACGGATATGTAGATCTCCTACCATTGTAACCGACTCTGTGTAACCCTAACCCTCTTCGGTGCCTATATAAACTAGAGGGTTTTAGTCGGTAGGACGAACAACAATCATACCATAGGCTAGCTTCTAGGGTTTAGCCTCTCTGATCTCGTGGTAGATCTACTCTTGTACTACTCATACCATCAATATTAATCAAGCAGGAGTAGGGTTTTACCTCCATCGAGAGGTCCCGAACCTGGGTAAAAACATCGTGTCCCTTGTCTCCTGTTACCATCCGCCTAGACGCACAGTTCGGGACCCCCTACCTGAGATCCGCTGGTTTTGACACCGACAACCACCAATTGTCATAACACTTCCCTTACTCTTTTTGAGACTGGAAGTATTTAACCTCTCGTAGAATTGTGTTAGGGGCACCACTGTCCACTAAACAAATTTCCTCCATTGGATTATTTCTTGTTTCTCGAAGTTTTCTTTCCCTTTCTTCCTGTCTCAATCCTTTTTCGACGACTGTCGCCGGTGTAATCTGCCTACTGGGCAAAGGCAAGTGTTGGTAACATATTGTAAATGAATTGATCGAACCAATAACTATTCCATTGATGATTACAATTTATATACAAGCAGAGAGACACAATTGAAAGGTCGCGTCCATAGTGGGTGCGTGGAAGAACAGCCGCGTCGGTTGCCTAGCAGTCCGCACAAGCGATTTGTACAAGGGAGGATTATCATTAATTATTGAAATAAATTAATCCTAATAGAGGCATTATAGTATGGGACCGCCTATTTAATAGGTGCCTGAAAAAATGTTTTCATCAGTCACTTTATTTCCTGACCATCGGATTAAGATTCAATGGCATCCATCACGTCGCGGACTGTTCATCTTTTCCCCCGCCCCATCTTCTTCCTCCCGATGGCAGATCCTCCTTCTCGCAGCCTACCCCATCCCATCTGTCTGCCTCCACCCCCACGGCCGGCGGGTGCTACCGCGCACTGCCTCGCCGCCCCACCCTCCCCTCAACCTCCCCCCACCGTCGTTGCTGGCCACCATCCTGGCCATCCCTCTAAGCCCCGTCCCACCAATTATCCCCTGCACCCCCACCCACCCCTAAGATAGATAATGGGGTTGTGACTCCCCCCTAGTGAGGACATGGCTTCCCTCTAAGATAGATGGTGGGGCTATGGCTTTCCCTGGAGAGGTCCATCTTCTCTCGCAAGCTCGGGATGAACTAGGATAGGTGACTGGCGCGAATAAAAATTTCAGCCACCTGAGATATAACAAAACCATGGTAGTATAGGATCACCTCCACATTGGCTACACATGCATCCGCGGGGCACGCACCTGTCAAGCCACGCCAGTTGTCCGATTGCCTCGCGGTCCACATAGCATTGGATCTCGCACGAGGACACGGTAAGTTTTAAGTTTTAGTTACCTCGCAAAAAAAAGTTTTAAGTTTTAGTTTTTGAAATTGTCGACCACAGGTTCAGAAACTTACGAGTTTGTTGTTCGCTTGTGCCAAGTTTCAGAAGTTGAAACTTAAAACATACGATTTTCTCTGTCATAGGTTTTGAAACGTAAGATTTTATCGGTCGCTCGTACCAACAAGTTCTAGAAGTTGAAACTTAAGAAAAATAAAGAAAACCTCATCAAAATGTATTCAAATGGATCTCATTTGAAATCCCTCGTCATCAGAAACACGAATATGCAAACAAAATATAATTTGGACATTTCATTTAAAAGAATTGAAAATCAAAAGCCAAAAGAAAGAACCGCAAACCTCTCCTGCGACCTGGGCCGGCCCGTTTAACTTCTACTTTGTTTTGTGTTAAAGAAAAGAAAAATGAGGCTACAACAGGTTAGAACCGGAGACCTCTCGGTTCAAAGAATAGACACGTAACCACTAGGCCAACTCAATTAACTTCGCTACCTTTCTTCCTTTCTCCCTTTTATCTCTTCTGTTCGCGTAACTTCTTTTTGCTTGGACCGGTTTTGTTTGTTCTCCCTTTTTTAAATGTGCAGAACTTTTCTTTAAATTCGTGAACTTTTTTCCAATATCAATGAACTTTTCTTCGAGATCGATCAACTTTTTTCGAAATAGATGAATTTTTTTCAAAAAAAATAGATGAACTTTTTCAAAATCGATGAAATTTTTTCACAATTGATGAAACTTTTTTCAAATTCCCATGAACTTTTTCCCAAATTTGTGAACAATTTTCAAAATTGATGAACGTTTTTCGGTTTTGTGAACATATTTTTTTTTAAATCCGATGAACTTTTTTCAAATTCATGAACATTTCTCAAAATTGATGAACTTTTTTTATTTTGTGAACATTTTTTTAAACTCTGTGAATTGATTTTTCAAAATCGATGAAGTTTTTAAAAATTTGTGAATTTTTTTCAAAAATACATTTTCTTTTGTCAAATAATGTTTATAGGACTGAAACAAGGGTCAAATAACCTTGTCTTCGGATATAAAATGTCAAAATCGTCGGGATGCAGTGGTTTTTTTAGACACTCGCGGTGCAGTGGTTAATGCGCTATGTGTGGCCGCGATGGCATTCGAATTCGAACCCCACTTCTTGCGGAATAATAGTGTTGGTTTTTTTTTTCTTGCTGGACACGAGTGAGGCTGGGCCGGCCCACTACCTCTCGACTTCGACCGCCAACTAGTCTAAGCAGCACTGAGGGCGGGGAACAGGGGAAAACCCTATTTGCCTCTCTCTACGGCAAATAGTCGGGGTTCCGCGGAGGGGCTATTGAGCTAGCAACGCGCGTGCACTGGTCTGTTAAGGGTTCCATGTACACCGGTTTTGAGAACCTTCTATGACTGTTCCTAGCCAGGTTTCTTCGGTTTTGAGAACCTTCTAGAAGGTTACCAAACCGGTTTTCCTTATATTTATTTTCGTTTTTATTTTATTTTTCTTTCCTTTTTCGTTTTTTCTCTTCATTTTTTCTGTCTTTTATTCTTTCTTCTTGATTTTTTTATTTTTTCAATGAATATTTTTAGAAATTTTTCTTAAAAGTGAAACTTTCATATTTTGTTCCTTTTTTAGAAAATGTTCCTGTTTTCAAATTTTAGTTCAGAAATTTCATATAATTTTGGAATTTAAAAAAGTGTTCACTTTTTATAAAAGTGTTTGTATTTTTAAATTTTGTTCACAAACTAAAAATGTTCGGTTTAAGAAATATGTTCCTGCTTTAAAAATTTGTTCAAAAATTCTAAACATATTAATGTTTCAAAATTTTCCTGCAAATTCAAAAAGTGTTCGTGTATTTAAATATTGTGCACAAATTAGAAAATGCTCAGGAATATTAAAAAATATTCCCATTTTCTAAAATTGTTCAAAAAAATTAAGAAAACTGTGCACGTTCTCATTTTTTAGTTTCGAAATTGTTCAGTTTCAATTCTTTGTTCACAAATTTCAAAAATGTTCTGGCGGATCAATGTTCCAGTTTTCAAAAAATGTTCGCAATTTTAAAAAATGTGCACGTCTTCGTTTTTTCAGGAGTTTCAAAATTGATCAGTTTCAAAAAAATCACAAATTTCAAAAAATGTTCGGGTGGTTTAAAACATGTTCCCCATTTCAAAAATTGTTCACAAATTTCAGAAATGTGCACGTTTTCATATTTTTTCAGGAATTTTGAAAATGTTCGGTTTGAAAAAAAAATCATGAATTTCAAAAAATGTTTGGGCAGTTCAAAACATGTTCCTGTATCCAAAAAATTTCACAATTTTCAAATATGTGCATTTTTTCATTTTTTCAGGAGTTTTGAAATTTGTCAGTTTCAAATTTTCAAAAGGTTTTCTTGTTTTCACATTTTTCAAAATATGTTCGCGTTTTCAAATTCTTTTTTGGAATTTAAAAAAATGTTCCCATTTCAAAAAAAAATGTTCCTGATTTTTCTAAATATTTTTTTTTGCAAATAGGCAATTTGTTTGTGTGTCACAGATCCCTTCTTTTTTTCAATAAAGAATTCTTTGAAATTCAAGATATAATTTGGACCTGCACTGCGTGATTGGTTCTTTAAGCTTGGCGTTGTTGCAGAATCGATAACGACTGCTAGCTCAATTGGTAGTACCACGTTAGGTATAGTGTCAGGTCTTGTGTCCGAATTCTTGCAACCGTGCTATTTCTTTCTTAGCTACAGCGCACTGTCGTTCGCTATATTCATGGACCGGCCTAGTTGGACACCCGCCTGTGCGAAACCGCGCCTCTTTGCCGCTGCGAGTGGCAAATAGAATCTCCCAAACAAGGAGCTCCCCTATTTCGGAGGCAAAACCACTGCAGGACAAACTAAGCATAACCGGCCCATTTATCACGTCTCCTAGCCC
Source organism: Triticum aestivum (assembly GCF_018294505.1). Classification (NCBI taxonomy): domain Eukaryota; kingdom Viridiplantae; phylum Streptophyta; class Magnoliopsida; order Poales; family Poaceae; genus Triticum; species Triticum aestivum. Next base: position 677,010,609 of record NC_057810.1, read on the forward strand.
GATTGCCATTTTACGGAAAAAATTCTAAACTTTCAACATATTAAAGAACATTAACTAAAATTGAATTATCACTACACAAAGGTTTTGGATGCATTTAAAAAGTTGTCATGATTTTAATCTAGATAATTGCCATTCCCAAAAACACAAAAATAATTACTCTGCAGAAATTTTCAAAAACTTCTGAGTAACATATTTGATTTTTTTTATGAATTTTGTCCCGAGATGTTTCATGCCATGTTTGTGAGAATATTTGTTCTTTATTTTGCTATGGACCAATACAAAATGGCATGTCAAAATACAAAAAAAATCTAAAAGTTTGGCATATTACAATAACATATTACACAACAGGGTTGTAATTTACAAAACAAAAGTTCATAAATTTGCCATGTGATATTGCAAATTTTTATAAATAACGGACACCACTTTACCGGGTAGAAAATTTTGATTTTTCCATATGAACATAAACATTTCATTTAGAAATGCCATGAGTTAGGGCACAAAAATTATAATTTTGCCATGTGAAAAATGAACTAAACTTATGTACATTTGACATGTCGTAGAAAGAAAAAATGCCATGGTCTGTAAAATAAAACTACCATGCTACTTACAATAAAATCTACCAAGGTCTAATTAAATAAATTTGCCATGGTATAACTAATAAAATATTCCTGGTCTCAAAAATATATAGCAATGCTACCAAACAAATATATGTGCCGTGGTCAATCTAGTATATTTGCGATGGTAAGTATAGTTATATATTAGCCATGCTAAGTCTACTAAATTTGCCATGATCCAAAAATAGAAAAAAAACTAGTTTTTGTAGAATTGCCATGATGCTCTAAAAAATCATGTAGCATAATTGACAGGGTATCAACAATACAAATGCCATGCTTAATAACAAAATGCAAACAAAATTGAATCGATCCTTTTCTAAACATGTCGTGTCAGCAGTGCAAACACTATTTTCTACAAGTTGCCACGACTCAGAAATTTGTAATTTGACATTGATAAGTAACAACTTTACCATGGCAAATCTATATCGTCACAAAAAAATCATTTTATATCAAGGCAAAAGTCTGCCATGTGATTCAAAAAATTGCAATGTTTCAAACAACAAACTTCCTCTACGAATTGCCATGTGATGATTCCAAACCTTTTTTCTCACAAAACTTGCCATACTATATAGAAAATATTTTCCATGTGACTATTACACTTTCCCATGTGACTGTTACAAAATCTTAGAAAATTTTCCATGATGTTTTAAACAACGTTTTCTAACTTTGCCATGTTCTACATAAACAAGATTCCCCCCCTAGTTGTACCTTGTGACTAGTTCAAACATTATTTCTTCAAAATCATCCACACACTACGACAAGTCAGATAAAGCTAAACCAAGTTCGCTGGAAATGAAACTACCAAATGAGGCAGTGACTACAAAATTTGCCAGGCAAGATGTATACAATATGCCATACATGATTTTTCTATTCTTTCAGGTTTTTTCTGGTCTTATGTTTAGTTGGTTTTTCTTTCCGTTTTTTTTTCTTTTCCTTTTCCTTCCATTAATACAGTAGAAAATGTTTCATCGTGCATTTTTCATTAACACATTTATACGTTGAACAATCCATGTTTCTTCAGTTTATATTTCCTTTTCTTGTGTGTTATACAAGAGTCCATCGTGTATTACATAAATGTTTGTCATATATTTAAGAAAACATTCATCGTATATGAAGAAAATGTTCAACGTATTTAAAAAATATTCATTGAGTACTTTAAAAATGTTCTAGCGTATACCACAACAATCTTTAATGTATGTTTAGAAATTGTTCAGTATATAACACAAAAATGTTAAATGTGTATTTAAATTGGTTCATCATATATTACAAAAATTTCAATGGTCATTTTTTTGGATCTGCTACTGCATTTAGTTCCTAAATACCTGTGCGGCCTATTAATCACTAACATTCAGTAGTGAAAGATCATAGATGTCGCCTAGAGGGGGGAGGTGGATAGACACTTTAAAATAATTGCGGTTTGGGCTTGAATGCAGAATAAAACTAGCATTTAATTTGTCAAGCACAAAACCTAAAACAGCTAGGCTCATCTATGTGCACCAACAACTTATGCTAAGCAAAATAAATAACTAAGTGATAGGAATATATATATCATGAAACACTAAGGCTATCACAAAGTAAAGGGTTCGGGTGAGAGATAACCGAGGCACGTGGAGACGACAATATATCCAGAAGTTCACACCTTTGCGAATGCTAATCTTCATTTAGAGCGGTGTGGAGGCACAATACTCCCCAATAAGCCACTAGGACCACCGTAATCTCCTCGCGCTCTCGCACAACGCAAGATGCCATGATTCCACTAATGTACCCTTGAGGGCGTTGGATGTCTACTACACAACTTATTCTTGTAGACTCGTGTTGGGCCCCCAAGTGTAAAGTTTTGTAGAACATTAGCAATTTTCCCTCAAGTGGATGACCTAAGATTTATCAATCCATAGGAGGCATAGGATGAAGATGGTCCGCCTCAAAAAATCTTGCAATCAAATACAAGAAATTTCTTATGTCCCCAACATACCCAATACAATGGCAAATTGTATAGGTGCACTAGTTCGGCAAAGAGATGGTGATACAAGTGTAGTATGGATAGTAGATATATGTTTTTGTAATCTGAAAATATGAAAACAACAAGGTAGCAAGTGATAAAATGGAGCACAAACGGTATTGCAATGCTTAGAAACAAGGCAAATGGTTCGTACTTTCACTAGTGCAATCTCTCAACAGTGCTAACATAATTGAATCATATAACAATCCCTCAACGTGCGATAAAGAGTCACTCCAAAGTTCTTATAAGGGGAGAACATAAGATGAAATTGTTTGTAGGGTACGAAACCACCTCAAAGTTATTTTTTATGATCAATCTATTGAGATATTCATATAAGTGTCATAAACAACCCTAGAGTTCGTACTAAAATAAAACCATATGATACACATCAACCAACTCTAATGTCACTCAGATACTCCAATGTCACCACAAGTATCCATGAGTTGATTATACGATATGCATCAAACAACTTCAGATTCATAATATTCAATCCAACACAAAGAACTTCCAAGAGTGCCCCAAGATTTCTACCGGAGAAAGTAGGATGAAAACATGCATCAATCCTATGCATAGATTACCCCAATGTCACCTCGGGATTCCGCGGGTTGAGTGCCAGAACGTACATCAATTGAATCAATATAATACCCCATTGTCACCACGGGTATTCATATGCAAGACATACATCAAGTGTTTTCAAATCCAACAAGTATTCAATCCGATAATAGTGAAACCTCAAAGGTAAAAATTCAATTCATCACAACGAGATAGAGAGGAAGAAACACCATATGATCCAACTATATTAACAAAGCTCGCGGTACATCAAGATCGTGCCACATCAAGAACACGAGAGATAGAGAGAGATCAAACACATAGCTACTAATACATACCCTCAGCCCCAAGGGTGAACTACTCCCTCCTCGTCATGGAGACCGCCAGGATGATGAAGATGGCCTTTGGTGATGATTCCCCCTCCGACAAGGTGCCGGAACGGGGTCTCAGTTGAGTTTTCGTGGATACAGAGGCTTGTGGTGGCGGAACTTCTCATCTAGGGTTATTTCCGGGGGTTTGGGTATTTATAGGATTTTTTTGGCATCGGTCTCACGTCAGAGGGGGGGGTGATACGTCTCCAACGTATCTACTTGTCCAAACACTTTTGCCCTTGTTTTGGACTCTAACTTGCATGATTTGAATGAAACTAACCCAGACAGGCGCTGTTTTCAGCAGAACTGCCATGATGATGTTTATTGTGCAGAAAACAAAAGTTCTCGGAATGACCTAAAAATCCACGGAGATAAGTTTTGGAAAATATAAAAAATACTGGCGAAATAATCAAGGCCAGGGGGCCCACACCCTGTCCACGAGGGTGGGGGCGCGCCCTCCCCCCTGGGCGCTGTGACGCCCGAATAATTAAGCTACAGTAACCATCTGCTAATGATGCCACGTCACCTCGATTATTGTTGCTAATCTCGTGTTAGTTCAAAATCGATTCGAAATTCAAACTTAAAATAAAGTCAAACGGTAAAGATTTTCAGATATTAAAACTAAAATGGTGGGATGTTGCCAAATAATGCATAGCTAATTATTGTGGAGAAACCACACTTTTATAAAATGTTTAAAGGCTCTAAAGTAATTAAATCAGCAGCTATGAGAATTAATTAAATGCCTTTTAAAAATAATAATAATGCAAACTATTTTAATTAGGTGTCAAGCTTTTTGGGGCAGTAGAATAAATTATAACATTAATTTAGGAGTTGTATTTATATTTTCTAAAACAGAAATTAAAAGGATAAAATAGAAAAGAAAATCGATAAAGAAAAGAAAACAGAAAACAAAGCAAAAAAAAAAGAAGAGAAAGCCACCCCCCCCATTGGGCTCCGGCCCAGCAGACCACAGGCCCAACTAGGCCAACCCATCAGACCTAGCCGGCCACTCCCCCCCCCCCCCCACTTCACTGGACCCCGAAACCCTAACCACCCCCACGATCCCCACTTCCCCCCACCTCTCGATCCACTCCGCTCCCTCTCCCTCGCCCGCCCGATTCTGGATCGAGCCCCGTCCCACCGTCGCGCCTCATCCCGTCACTACTTCGCTGGAGCCACCCCGTCGCTGGAGCTCCTCCTCATCCTCTTCCCCGCCAGATCCCCTGAGCCCGATGCCGGCGCCCAACCCGACGCCGCCCAGCCGCCTTGCCTCCTCCCCGACGTGCTCATCCACCGACCTCGACGCCGCTGGACCCCGCCGTCGTCGGAGCTGCCTCGCGGAGTGCCCTGCCGTCCTCCTCTTCGACTCCTCGCCGGACGTCCTCCTCTACGTCGCCGTCGTCCCCATCCTCCTCCCCAAAGGCTCCACCGAGCCTCGCCGACCCTCTTCTCTGCAATGCCGGTGAGGCCACGGCCTCCCTCTCCTCTTCCCCCCCTCTCTATTGCACGTCACCGGCCCGCACCCCGTGCGCCCCCGCGCGCGCGACCAGCGCCATCCAGCCGCAGCCACGACGCCCGTCGCCGTCTCTACCCTGCGACACCTGGCCGTGTCCGTCCGGGTCGCCGTCGTCGTCCGGGGCCTCATCCCACTCCCGCTGCGTCCGACGTCCGTTGCGGCGGCCCTCTCCGCCACCGTCACAAGTTGGTATCAGAGCCGACTGCCTGTAGGAATCCTCCTTCCACACTCCTTGGCCGAAGTCGAGACTAGACTTTACAAAACTTTTACTAACATGGTTGTGTGGCCCATGGGCCCACGTCGCCATTGGGTGGTATTAGGATCTTTTACCCCTTATCTATACTCTGGGATTCTGATCACTCTTCTATTTGGATTAAATGAATTTTGCTAAATCTAACATTAGGATCTCGTTATCACTTTCACCCGGAGAGCCCTTATTACTGATGATCGTCTGCTGCACGTGAAGACCCTGAAGATACTCTCTGCTGTTAACCCGAGAACTTGTGTTCATCGCGTTTGCAATTCCCCTTCCACCGTCAACCCTTATGGATAACTACTTATAGTTGTTATTCTTATATTCATCCCCAGTTGGTCTTGTTATTACAAGATACCCCAAAACACTCGTTGTTGTTTCGATAATCCTTTAAGCTTACTGCCTTGCTGTTCTTTGTCACCAGAATACCCATACGGATAATTCTCGCACTTATCGAGTATCCGCTCATCCCCCAGTTGTTCATGTGTTTCACAATGGTCTTTGAAATATTATTCGATCCTCCAAAAATCCTTAGTAACTTATTGCTCTGCAATACTTGACTACTTGCATGATGGATGCTTTCCATATGTCTGGCAATATTCGTTAGTATTCTTAGGCCCCGTCATTTTGATCCTTTTGATTCAACATGAGTGCGAATGCACGCAATCATCAGTTGATCCTTTTAAATTATCTTTCCGGCTCAGACGTCATTTTAAACATGAGCTGGTTCTCAACCAATCCAATTGCCGTCGATTGTACCCTTAAGGCTATTCTACTTACCCACCCCTAATCAGAACATTGCTTTTGATCCCTTGATTTGAAAATCTTAATTCCTTTGCATTTGAGCTCTGGATTAGTCAGTTGTTTCTATAATCCACTGCCCTTGCATTGTTACTTCCTCTGGTTGTGTGCCGATGCTCACATCAGCTCTGCAATGGACCGGCAGATCCTTTAACGGATTTTATCCGACATCGCCCTTCATGTTCAATAACCTTGTGAGCCTTCCCTCGGATACATAATGCCTTTGTTAAATTGTATCATCTACTTTCTCAACCTTGCTCTACATTCGAGCTTGTGATATTTACTCTTGAAACTTGTGGTATATGTTTCTAAGAAGCCCCTATGGGTTGAACATATGCCTTCTCTAAACCGTGTGAACCCGAAAGTTTTCACGAGTCATACTCTTCTGTTGCTTCGCCAGATAAAATTTCAACACTGCAACTTCTTCGAAGACAGGAAGTGAATGAAAGGTTATGCATTGAAGAAGTGGGAGTCGACCTTGAACTTTGTGTTCATGCCCATGGACATGATGTAGATCCTATCATGGAAACTTCTTGTAATAATAAATATTTCCTTGATAAATATCATCTGGTAGCTGTGAATTGATCCTTTGCAACCGTGGTTCTGACCATGTTTGTTCTCCTTTGATTTTATTTCTCGGACATGTTAAATTACTTGCCTTCTGCAGATCAGTACGCCTTCCCAACCTCTATTTTGTTCTACCTTCGAGTATTACCCCCTGGTATCTCGAGAATATCCACCCATTGCACTTCATCTATGAAATTCTGACGAAGTAGTACCTTTTCCCATCATAGTCACTCCACGGGTTATGGGTTGTCCTCAATCGAGAACACCAATTGGTGAATCGAATCAATACTGAGATTCATTACTCTCAGTACTTTGTTGTTGAGAAGTTTAATACTCCATCACGTAACTCCTAGCCTGATCGGCTATATCATTATCATCCTAAACCTTAACTGTGCTACCTGGTCCTTAATCTCGGAGCACAACTTTCGATGATGAGCTAAGCTTACGTCGAGCTTCCTCGTCCTATCAATTCTCCTTGAACAACAAACTTGATTCCAAGTTTGTGTCGTACCCTTGGTTCCAATAACCTTTCGCTTCACCATTCATTTGACTTGATGTCATCGCCGATCGATTACATCTTAAAATCTCTCGACAAAGTGTGTCGTGATCATCATCAACCTTATGAGCTCTTCCAGGATATCAATTGAGTTCATGATGAGAAATACTATCCTTGCCCTCGATGATCTGCGTTATCATCGACCACTTTATTGCCTTCCCACCAACACAAGCTTGTTCGTGTTTGATGTTATACCTTGAGTTCCTTGCTATCTAGCAATTGTTCTCCCTTACCTTGGAACGTTAACATCTCTTATGTCATCAATGTTGTGAGAATTTCACCACCGCTTAAGAATTCTTGGTATGGTGATACTTCTCACCATCACCATTTTTTTTCTTGGGTCCTCGTGTTGGTTCCAACCGGGGTACCAACAAGTGAGCAGTGCTGTTTGGATTCTGCCCTTCTAGCAACCCTATTGCTTTGAAGTTAATGGTCGGCCATTCATTCTTAGACTATTAATTATTGAATCACCATTCCGACGTTGGTCGTGCAACCCAGCCCATATTTCGGGTGCACCTTTCAACCAATGTTTAATTGTGCATGTTTTTCCTCGAGCATACATCATTTTACCATTTGATCTGACAAATGTTATCTCCTTGTTCACATAATTGTGGGAATCCATCTTTTGTTAATCTCGATAAATTGCCGCTGATTCCATCAGCAACCCCCTCATCCTCTCCTTGATTTAATGATGAACTCTTGTTTTGGAACTCTCTTCCATAGTTTGTTCCCCGAGAGTCTTACGATGTCACCTCGTTAATTTGTGTCGCACCTTTTCTTCTGAGGCATCCTGAGCCTAAGGTATCCCAACACCAATCGAATCTGAATCTCGGTCAGATATGATGGTTGGAATATATTTCCAAGAGTTATAACATTGGTCTTTTATATGACCCGGTAAGATGATGTCATGCCCAGCGCACCTGGCCGTAGGACCTATTGTTATAGTTCCCTTTTTAGCAAGATTAACCATTCTTCCATGAGGAAATTGTAAGACTTATTCTATAAGTTGTTCCTGATGGATCCTTTGTGTGTATCCAAAGTTCGACCTTTGCTTGAAGACCATGTCAATGCTATCTCGAAGCATGTCTGTGGTACTCTGATTTTCAACAAGAACATTTGAAGCCCAATGCTAAATGTTTCCTACTCAATTATCCAAACACCGTTGTATGGGTAATGTCATGAAATTTCTCTCCCCTACCTGAAGAGTTTTCTACATTATATCCTGTCATGGATATCATGCTCTGCTTGTCCTTGGGAAGGATATACCCCTGAAATATGTGTTTAAACACATTTTCATTTCCATTGTTTTGTTTAAACCTTCTTGTGATCTGTATTATATAAGCAACAATATGTCCCTACTTATGTAAACACCTCATTGTACCACTCTGTCAGTAAGACCCTGTTGCATTTGTCAATAGCATTCCGGTAACCACCGACGGACGGGAACTTTGCCTATTGGTCCGCCTCATTCAACGAGCAGGAAAATGGTTCTCTTTGTTCCTCACCCTTGGTATCGACGTTGTTGCCGACATAATCGACAGGCTACCCTCTGACATGCCTTGCTTGCATGATCACGCAAGACGTCTCCGCCCTTCCTATTTTTAACCCACATGGTGGGCCCATAACCCACAGTTCCACAGGATTGAAACCTGACTCTCCTGTACAACCCTGTTTCTAAAGTTATTCCTCACGCTTGGCTTCATATGTAATTCACGAGCCACCTTCCGTGGGATCATCAATTCTGATATTAAACACAATACCTATACCCGTTGCCTTGTTTCAGGCAACGACGATTGTCTATCTGTTTCAAACTTCTTATGGTACCTTCTTATGCTCAACGTGTGTTTTATTTGTTCAACTCGAGAGATACTCTTATGATCATTCTTTGGATACCCCCCAGATGATTTTCCCTTATAACATTCAATTGTTGTAGAGCTGCCCCTTACCTATTCGTAAGTACAATGGAGTTCCCGAAGAAAGGACGACAACTTCATCATGATGACCTGAAACCGCAGAATGAAGACATCAATGTAATGGATCAACCTCTTCGAGAAGAACAACCAAGACCAAGAACACTCCCTAGAATTTCGTAACCCGAACCTTCCCCCTTACTTCCCTCTTAAATCTCGGGACGAGATTTCTTGTAGTGGAGGAGAATTGTGACGCCCGGATAATTAAGCTACAGTAACCATCTGCTAATGATGCCACGTCACCTCGATTACTGTTGCTAATCTCGTGTTAGTTCAAAATCGATTCGAAATTCAAACTTAAAATAAAGTCAAACGGTAAAGATTTTCAGATATTAAAACTAAAATGGTGGGATGTTGCCAAATAATGCATAGCTAATTATTGTGGAGAAACCACACTTTTATAAAATGTTTAAAGGCTCTAAAGTAATTAAATCAGCAGCTATGAGAATTAATTAAATGCATTTTAAAAATAATAATAATGCAAACTATTTTAATTAGGTGTCAAGCTTTTTGGGGCAGTAGAATAAATTATAACATTAATTTAGGAGTTGTATTTATATTTTATAAAACAGAAATTAAAAGAATAAAATAGAAAAGAAAATCGATAAAGAAAAGAAAACAGAAAACAAAGCAAAAAAAAGAGAAAGCAACCCCCCCCATTGGGCTCCGGCCCAGCAGACCACAGGCCCAACTGGGCCAACCCATCAGACCTAGCCGGCCACTCCCCCCCCCCCCACTTCACTGGACCCCGAAACCCTAACCACCCCCACGATCCCCACTTCCCCCCCCCCCACCTCTCGATCCACTCGGCTCCCTCTCCCTCGCCCGCCCGATTCTGGATCGAGCCCCGTCCCACCGTCGCGCCTCATCCCGTCACTACTTTGCTGGAGCCATCCCGTCGCTGGAGCTCCTCCTCATCCTCTTCCCCGCCAGATCCCCTGAGCCTGATGCCGGCGCCCAACCCGACGCCGCCCAGCCGCCTCGCCTCCTCCCCGACGTGCTCATCCACCGACCTCGACGCCGCTGGACCCCGCCGTCGTCGGAGCTGCCTCGCGGAGCGCCCTGCCGTCCTCCTCTTCGACTCCTCGCCGGACGTCCTCCTCTACGTCGCCGTCGTCCCTATCCTCATCCCCAAAGGCTCCACCGAGCCTCGCCGACCCTCTTCTCTGCAACGCCGGTGAGGCCACGGCCTCCCTCTCCTCTTCCCCCCTCTCTGTTGCACGTCACCGGCCCGCACCCCGTGCGCCCCCGCGCGCGCGACCAGCGCCATCCAGCCGCAGCCACAACGCCCATCGCCGTCTCTACCCTGCGACACCTGGCCGCGTCCGCCCAGGTCGCCGTCGTCGTCCGGGGCCTCATCCCACTCCCGCTGCGTCCGCCGTCCGTTGCGGCGGCCCTCTCCGCCACCGCAGCCGCCCTGGCCTCTGGCCTCGTCCCGCCGCTCCCTGCGGGCGAGCGCCCGCACAGCCGCCCATCGCCCCCATCCTGGGTGGACTCGGGCGCATGCCCGCAGCCCGTTACGCCTGCTAGGCCGCCTGGGTCTATGGCGAGGGGGCCCCACCCCCCTGAAATGTTATAAAAAAATAAAAAATATATTAAAAAATAATTAATTAATTAATTAATTACTTGATTAATTAACTTAATTAATCACGTTTAAATTAACCTAACAAATAATTAACCTAATTAAATAGTGTTAAGTAACCTTAGGCAATGACATGTGGGGCCCTTCTGGCAGTTTGACCAGTCAACGGTCAGAGTTGACTGCTTACATCATGATGACATCATAAAATGATTTTTTTAAATTAAATTAGTTATGTTAATTCTAAAATTGGTTTAAATCTTTGAAAATTAATATAAAATAAACTGTAGCTCGGACCAAAAACTTTGTACATGAAAGTTGCTCAGAACGACGAGACGAATCTGGATACGCAGCTCGTTCATCCGCCACGCGTCCCTAGCATAGTGAACCTGCAACATTTCACCTCCGGTTCATTTGTCCTAAAACACAGAACACTGGGGATACTTTCTCGGATGTTTCCCCCCTTCACCGGTATCACCTCATACCGCGTTAGAACACGTCTAGCTCTGCTTGTTGTCCTGTTATGCACTTGCTTGCTATGTATTTATTGTTTCTCCCCCCTCTTCTCTCCCGTAGACCCCGTAACGATGCTGATGCCCCTGTGGTCGACTACGTCACCGACGACCCCTCCTTCTTGTCTGAGCAACCAGGCAAGCCCCCCCTTTGATCACCAGATATCGCCTATTCTTCTCTATACTGCTTGCATTAGAGTAGTGTAGCATGTTACTGTTCAGTTACTCCTATTCTGTTGCATAGCCTGTCATTGTTGCTACAGTCATTGATACCTTACCCGCAATCCTAATTGCTTAGTATAGGATGCTAGTTTATCATCATTTGCCCTACATTCTTGTCAGTCTGCCTTGCTATACTATCGAGCCATGATCCCTCGGGAGGTGATCACGGGTATATACTATACATATACATATACTATACAGATGGTGACTAAAGTCGGGTCAGCTCGTTGAGTAGCCGCAAGTGATTCGGATATGGGGGCTGGAAGGACAGGTGGCTCCATCCCGGTAGAGGTGGACCTGGGTTCCCGACGGCCCCCGACTGTTACTTTGAGGCGGAGCGACAGGGAAGGTTGAGACCGCCTAGGAGAGAGGTGGGCCTGGCCCTGGTCGGCGTCCGCGGTTGCTTCATAATAACACGCTTAACGAGATCTTGGTATTTGATCTGAGTCTGGCCACTGGCCTATACGCACTAACCAACTACGTGGGAAAGATATGGGCACTCGACATCGTGGTATCAGCCGAAGCCTTCTTGACGTCAGCGACGGAGCGGCGCACGCCGGATTGGAACGTAAGCCTGCTCCTGTATTAAGGGGGCTAGTTCTGCTTCCGGGCGCCCATGCAACGTGCAGGTGTGCTAAGGGCGATGGGCCCAGACCCCTGTGCGCTTAGGTTTAGACCAGCGTGCTGACCTCTCGGTTGTGCCTAGGTGGGGCTGCGACGTGTTGATCTTCCGAGGCCGGGCATGACCCAGGAAAGTTTGTGCGGCCAAATGGGATCGAGCGTGTTGGGTTATGTGGTGCACCCCTGCAGGGAAGTTAATCTATTCGAATAGCCGTGATCTTCGGTAACAGGACGACTTGGAGTTGTACCTTGACCTTATGACAACTAGAACCGGATACTAAATAAAACACACCCTTCCAAGTGCCAGATACAACCCGGTGATTGCTCTCTAACAGGGCGACGAGGAGAGGATTGCCGGGTAGGATTATGCTATGCGATGCTACTTGGAGGACTTCAATCTACTCTCTTCTACATGCTGCAAGACGGAGGCTGCCAGAAGCGTAGTCTTCAACAGGATTAGTTATCCCCCTCTTATTCTGGCATTCTGCAGTTCAGTCCACTGATATGGCCCTTTACATATATACCCATGCATATGTAGTGTAGCTCCTTGCTTGCGAGTACTTTGGATGAGTACTCACGGTTGCTTTTCTCCCCCTTTTCCCCCTTTCCCTTATACCTGGTTGCCACAACCAGATGCTGGAGTTCAGAAGCTAGACGCCACCTTCGACGACGACTCCTACTACACTGGAGGTGCCTACTACTACGTGCAGGCTGCTGACGACGACTAGGAGTAGTTAGGAGGATCCCAGGCAGGAGGCATGCGCCTCTTTCGATCTGTATCCCAGTTTGTGTTTGCCATCTTATGGCAACTTGTTTAACTTATGTCTGTACTCAGATATTGTTGCTTTCGCTGACTCGTCTATGATCGAGCACTTGTATTCGAGCCCTCGAGGCCCCTGGCTTGTATTATGATGCTTGTATGACTTATTTTATTTTAGAGTTGTGTTGTGATATCTTCTCGTGAGTCCCTGATCTTGATCGTACACGTTTGCGTGTATGATTAGTGTACGATTGAATCGGGGGCGTCACAGGCGCGCCCCCCTATCTCGCGGGCCCCCTGACGCTCCACTGACCTCAACTCCAACTCCATATATTCCGTTTCATGGAGAAAAAATCAGGGAGAAAGTTTCATCATGTTTTACGATACGGAGCCGCCGCCAAGACCTAATCTCTCTCGGGAGGGCTGATCTGGAGTCCGTTCGGGGCTCCGGAGAGGGGGATTCATCGTCGTCGTCGTCATCAACCATCCTCCATCACCAATTTCATGATGCTCACCGCCGTGCATGAGTAATTCCATCGTAGGCTTGCTGGACGGTGATGGGTTGGATGAGAGTTACCATGTAATCAAGTTAGTTTTGTTAGGGTTTGATCCCTAGTATCCACTATATTCTGAGACTGATGTTGCTATGACTTCGCTATGCTTAATGCTTGTCACTAGGGCCCGAGTGCCATGATTTTAGATCTGAACCTATTATGTTTTCATCAATATATGTGAGTTCTTGATCCTATCTTGCAAGTCTATAGTCACCTATTATGTGTTATGATCCGACAACCCCGAAGTGACAATAATCGGGATACTTCTTGATGATGACCATAGTTTGAGGAGTTCATGTATTCACTATGTGCTAATGCTTTGTTCCGGTTCTCTATTAAAAGGAGCCCTTAATATCCCTTAGTTTCCACTAGGACCCCGCTGCCACGGAAGGGTAGGACAAAAGATGTCATGCAAGTTCTTTTTTATAAGCACGTATGACTATATTCGGAATACATGCCTACATTACATTGATGAACTGGAGCTAGTTCTGTGTCACCCTATGTTATAGCTATTACATGAGGAATCGCATCCGACATAATTATCCATCACTGATCCAATGCCTACGAGCTTTTCACTTATTGTGCTTCGCTTATTTACTTTTCCGTTGCTACTGTTACAACTACTACAAAACTACTATATTTACTTTTGCCACTATTACCATTACTATCATACTACTTTGCTACTAAATACCTTGCTGCAGATACTAAGTTATCCAGGTGTGGTTGAATTGACAACTCAACTGCTAATACTTAAGAATATTCTTTGGCTTCCCTTGTGTCGAATCAATAAATTTGGGTTGAATACTCTACCCTCGAAAGTTGTTGCGATCCCCTACACTTGTTGGTTATCAAGACTAATTTCTGGCGCCGTTGCCGGGGAGCATAGCTCTATTCTTTGAGTCACTTGGGATTTATATCTGTTGATCACTATGAGGAACTTGAAAGACGAAAGAACCAAGATTTTGCCCTCAACTACGAGGGGAGGTAAGGAACTGCCATCTAGCTCTGCACTAGATTCTCCTTCTGTTATTAGTAAGCTTGCGACACCTAAACCTGCTACTACTATGAATTCTGATATGTCGCATGTTATTGATGATGCCACTTCTGCTATGCATGATACTTATGATGAAACTACTTCTGTGCGTGATACTACTTTGCCATTAGGTGAATTTCTTGATGAACAACTTGCTAGGGTTAGAGAGAATGAAATTATTGAAGATGATATTATTGATGATAGTGATGATGAAAGTTCTCCCCCTGATTATGAATTACCTGTTTTTCCTGAGGGTTGTGTTATGAATGAGGAAGCTGCTAGAGCTATCTTTGCTTGCAAAGATAGATATGACCTTAAGAAATTATTAGCTAAATGGAAGCAGCAATCTCTTAATGCTAAAATGAAACCTGACCCCGCTTTTGCTACCTCACCTATCTGTGTTACTGATAAGGATTATGAATTCTCTGTTGATCCTGAGATTATTACTTTGGTTTAATCTGATCCTTTTTATGGCCTTGAATCTGAAACTGTTGTGGCACATCTTACCAAGTTGAATGATATAGCCACCCTGCTTACTAATGATGAGAAGTCTCGCTATTATTATATCCTTAAGATATTTCCATTCTCATTAAAGGGTGATGCTAAGACTTGGTTTGATTCTCTTGATCCTGGTTGTGTGCGTAGTCCCCAGGATATGATTTATTACTTCTCTGCTAAATATTTCCCTGCTCATAAGAAACAAGCTGCATTGCGGGAAATATATAATTTTGTGCAAATCAAAGAAGAGAGTCTCCCACAAGCTTGGGGGAGGCTTCTCCGATTACTTAATGCTTTGCCTGATCATCCTCTTAAGAAAAATGAAATACTTGATATCTTTTATAATGGACTAACCGATGCTTCCAAGGACTACTTGGATAGTTGTGCTGGTTGTGTTTTCAGGGAAAGAACATCGACGAACCTGAATTACTATTGAATAATATGTTGACTAATGAAAATAATTGGACTCTTCCTGAGCCAATTCCTGAGGCAATCCCTGAGCCAATTGAGCCAACTCCTGAGTCTATTCCTAAACCTACTCCGAAGAAGAGGGGAGTTCTATTTCTCAGTCCTGAAGATATGCAAGAGGCAAAGAAATCAATGAAAGAAAAAGGTATTAAAGCTAAAGATGTTAAGAATTTACCACCTACTGAAGAAATACATGGTCTTAATATACCGCCTGTTGAAGAAACACATTGTCTTGATAACCCGACGCAGGTAGTAAAGGTAAATTCTCTCTATAGATTGATAAAGTTGAAATTCCCTCTACTAAATTTCATAGCCCATGCTTAGATGAATTTGATGACTTTATGGATAGACAAGAAAGTTTTAATGCTTATGTTGGTAGAGAATTAAAGAATAATGCTTTCGAGATAGGATGCTTGAGTGATTATATGGCTAGAGTTAAAGGTGAACTTAAACTCATTAGAAAATATGCTTCTATGGTTACCACCCAAGCTGAGCAAGTACTTAAAGCTCAAAATGATTTGCTTGATGAATTAAATAATAAACATGACTTTGTTGTTAGAGTGGCTACTAGAACTGGTAGAATGACTCAGGAACCTTTGTATCCTAAAGGCCACCCTAAGAGAATCGAGCAAGATTCTCAGAGAAATAATTTAGAGGCACCTAGTTCTTCTAAAAAGAAGAAAAAGAAAAACGATAGGACTTTGCATGCTTCTAGTGAACCTGTCGTAGACACACCTGAAAACCCCAATGATATTTCTATTTCTGATGCTGAAACACAATCAGGTGATGAACATGAACCAGGTGATAATGCTAATGATAATGTTCATGTTGATGCTCAACCTAGCAGAAATAATGAAGTAGAGATTGAACCTGTTGTTGATCTTGATAACCCACAATCGAAGAATCAACATTATGATAAGAGAGATTTTGTTGCTAGGAAGCACGATAGAGAAAGAGAACCATGGGTTCAGAAACCCATGCCCTTTCCTCCTAAACCATCCAAGACAAAGGATGATGAAGATTTTGAGCGCTTTGCTGAAATGATTAGACATATCTTCTTACGTATGCGCTTAACTGATATGCTTAAAGTAAATCCTTATGCTAAATATATGAAGGATATCATTACAAATAAAAGAAAGATACCGGAAGCTGAAATTTCCACCATGCTTGCTAATTACACTTTTAAGGGTGGAATACCAAAGAAACTTGGAGATCCAGGGGTACCGACTATACCATGCTCCATTAAAAGAAATTGTGTTAAAGCTGCTTTATGTGATCTCGGAGCCGGTGTTAGTGTTATGCCTCTCTCTTTATATCGTAGACTTGAATTGAATAAGTTGACACCTATTGAAATATCTTTGCAAATGGCTGATAAATCAACTGCTATACATGTCAGTATTTGTGAGGATGTGCCTGTTGTGGTTGCAAATGTCACTATCTTAACGGACTTTGTTATTCTTGATATTCCCGAGGACGATAGTATGTCGATTATCCTTGGTAGACCCTTTTTGAATACTGCAGGGGCTATTATTGATTGAAACAAATGCAATGTCACTTTTCATGTTAATGGTAATGAGCATACGGTACACTTTTCGAGGAAACAATCTCAAGTTCATAGCATCAATTCTATTGGAAAAATTCCAACTATCATTATTGGAGGTTTTGAATCTCCTCTTCCTACTGTCAAGAAAAAGTATAATATTCTTATTGTTGGGGATGTTCATATCCCCGTTGAGGTAACCTAGTGTTATTCGAAATTTCTCCGGTTCCGTGTTATTCGAAATGAGTTTGTTAACAAGACTTGATCAACCTTGTTAGTGGATTCATTTTGATGATCATGAGATGGATGAAACTAGAAGGCATAACCTTCTGTGCCCTCTTTTTACTTTTTGTTTTTAGACTAAATAAAGCAAAAATAGTTTTATCTGTCTGTTTTCTGAATTATCCATGCAATAAAAAAATATCCCGAAAATAAAAGTGCTCCAAATGCCCTGCAAATTTAGTATGATTTTTTATGGAATATTTGAGGATTTTAGGCAGCTGAACACGAGGGGAGAGCGGAGGCGGCTCGCCAACATGCCGCAGCTCAGGAAGCATTTGCTGCTGCATCTCAATACGACCACAGTTACAACTATGGATATCAGCGAGGCTACCCTTGGCCTTAGACCAACTTAGGCCAAAAGCCTAAGCTTGGGGGAGTATGTATTTCTCACCGACTTTACATTCATGTTCACACACTATTCTAGTTGTCAGTGCTCATACTCTTTCATTGTATTATCCATGCTAGTTTAATTTTCTTGTACTAGCCTTCTTCTCGTGTGCTTGATAAACTTTAAGAAAAACCAAAAAAAAATAGTTAGTTTAATTTCCATGCTTGTAGTAGAATTAAAATGAAAACCCAAAAAAATTTCTCGTTCTTCTTCTTACTTGTTGGGAGCTTTCCCGTGTAAATAGTTTTATTTTCTTTCCTTTGGGGGTCGAGAGTAGAAGACCATATTGAAAATGTTTAGTGGCTCTCATATGCATGATTGTTGATTTAACTTGGAGCCCATATTACTTTGTCTTCTCTCTTGAGTTGAATGCTTGCAGATTCCAGCTTAGTCCAATGCACGTGCACTATTATTATTATACACATCGTTCGGTCGTGCAAGTGAAAGGCAATAATGACGATATGTGATGGACTAATTGAGATGAGAGAAGCTGGTATGAACTTGACCTCTCCTGTTTTTGTAAATATGATGAGTTCATCGTTCCTGATTCAACTTATTATGAAGTAAATATATTTGCAATGACATTTAGAGATTATAGTTGCTTGTGTCATGCTTAATTAGCTATGAGTTATAATGGTTTACCTTGCGTGCCAACATGTTATTAAAATGATTATGATGTGGTATGATGGGATGGTATCCCCCTTTGAAAGAATTGAGTGACTCGACTTGGCACATGTTCACGCATGTAGTTGAAACAAATCAACATAGCCTTCATGATATTTATGTTCATGGTAGATTATATCCTACTCATGCTTGTACTCGGTGTGAATTAATTTTAGTGCATGTTCATGACTGTTGTCGCTCTCTCAGTTGGTCGCTTCCCAGTCTTTTGCTAGCCTTCACCTGTACTAAGCGGGAATACTACTTGTACATCCAAACTCCTTAAACCCCAAAGTTGTTCCATATGAGTCCACCATACCTTCCTATATGCGGTATCTACCTGCCGTTCCAAGTAAATTTGTATATGCCAAACTCCAAACCTTCAAATGAAATTCTGTTTTGTATGCTCGAGCAGCTCATGTTTCAACTAGGGTTGTCTATATCTTCCATGCTAGGTGGGTTATTCTCAAGAGGAGTGCACTCCGCTCCTCATTCCCGAGAAAGGGACGGTAACCGGGATGCCCAGTCCCATGATCCAAAAAGATCAAAGCAAATCAAAATAATTAAACAAAACTCCTCCAGGGCTGTTGTTAGTTGGAGTCACTCATTCTTTCGAGCAAGCCATGGATTGATGCTTGTTGGTGGTGGGGGAGTGTAAACTTTTACCATTCTGTTTGGGAACTGCCTATAATGCATGTAGTATGGAAGATATCGCCATCTCATAGTTGTTGCGTTGACAGTGAAAGTATGCCGCTCAAAATGTTATTCACCTCTATTTTAAAATCAAGCTCTGGCACCTCTACAAATCCCTGCTTCCCTCTGCGAAGGGCCTATCTATTTACTTTTATGTTGAGTCATCATCCCTCTTATTAAAAACCACCCGCTGGAGAGCACACTGTCATTTACATTCATTACTATTGGTTTATATTGGGTATGACTTGACTGGATCTCTTTTACCATGAATTACAATGTTTAGTCAGTCCTTGATCTTTAAAGGTGCTCTGCATTTATGTTTTGCGGTCTCAGAAGGGCTAGCGAGATACCATTTTGTTATGGGCCAATTCCAGTTCTGCCCCTAACTTGAACCCACTACTCAGTTTTGCCCCTAATTTTCGGGTATGCTCAGTTTTGCCCCTCTGCCGTTAGTGCCACTTATGGAAATGCCCCTCCGAGCCGTTACCGTCCAGTCAAAGGGCGTTGACCGTTTTCTAGGCGTCTACTGGACATTTTTGCCCCTGGAAAAAAATAAAACAGAAAATAAAAAATAAAAGAGAAAGGACACGCTTACCTTTTGGCCCAGGACGGCCCAGCGAGGCCAGCCCACTGGCTAGTCATCCTCCCCCTCTGCCAAGGCCGAGGGCATGTCGCTCATGTGCTCACCTGAGCATCGCCGCTCCCATGGCCAATGTCGTCGAGAGGCCGCACCGCCATGTCCCCGATGCCCGCGTCAAGTTGGGAATCACCACGCCGAAGATTGAGACGTCGGGTGCCCTTCAACTTCTCAACCGAAGCCATCTCTGCCGGATCTATCCATCAGCCGCCATCTTCGATTCGCCGTCGTCCGTGATCCCCTGACGCTAAGTTACAGTTCCTGAGATCCATATGTCATCGTGGATCTTCCAGACAACTCGCCGATGAGCTCCTCTTCGTACAGCCCCCTCCTCATGGCACCTCGCTCCGGCGGCCGTAGACGGGGTACATGTGCTCGCCATCGGGCCTCGGGAGTCCTTTCTACCACTCTGGCATGCACGTGGTGAGGCCTTGTTCCCAGTGCCTTCTATCCCCTCTCCCCCGTGCCTTCCAGCCCCTCTGCCACCATGCTTCGACCGGCGCCGCCGCTGGCCTCGTCCATGGCCGACACTCCGGCCGTCCCTGCTCGTCCTGCCACTTCAGTTCGAGTCCGAGTAAGCCCAGGCGTGCGCGCAGGATGAAATCATCGCCGTTTTGGTCGCCGGACAGGGCTCCCATGCCCTCTGTCGTGGCTCGTCGGCGGCTTAACGCCGATGGTTTGAGTTTTTTTCTTTTTTCTGTGATGGGTCCACATGTAAGTGAGTGAGAGAGTGGATACGGTTTTTATTTTTGTTTTTCTTCAGTGGGTCCCACCTATAAGTGGCACGTGTAGTTAGGGGCAAAATGTCCAACAAATGCCCAGATAGCGGTCAACACCCTTTGACTGGACGGTAACGGCTCAGAAGGGCATTTCTATAAGTGACACTAACGGCAGAGGGGCAAAACTGAGCATACCCGAAAATTAGGGGCAAAACTGAGTAGTGGGTTCAAGTTAGGGGCACAGATGTAAATGTCCCTTTTGTTATATCATATTATGATTGTTTTGAGAAAGTGTTGTCATCCGAGTTTTATTATTATGGATCGCTTGCTGATTATGCCATTGATATGAGTAATTGTGACATCTAAGTGTTATTGTGAGTATGGTTAGTTCATAATACTTGCTGAAAACTTGAATGTTGGCTTTACATATTTACAACAAGAGCAAATAGATTTGTAAAAGGTTTTCTTTATCACTTTCAGTTTATCAACTGAATTGCTTGAGGACAAGCAAAGGTTTAAGCTTGGGGGAGTTGATACGTCTCCAACGTATCTACTTTTCCAAACACTTTTACCCTTGTTATGGACTCTAACTTGCATGATTTGAATGAAACTAACCTGGACTGACGTTGTTTTCAGCAGAACTAACATGATGTTGTTTATTGTGCAGAAAACATAAGTTCTCGGAATGACCTGAAAATCCACGGAGATAAGTTTTGGAAAATATAAAAAATACTAGCGAAAGAATCAAGGCCAGGGGCCCACACCCTGTTCACGAGGGTGGGGGGCACGCCCTCCCCCCTGGGCGTGCCCCCCTGTCTCGTGGGCCCCCTGGCGCTCCACCGACCTCAACTCCAACTCCATATATTCCGTTTCGCGGAGAAAAAAATCAGGGAGAAAGTTTCATCGCGTTTTACGATACGGAGCCGCCGCCAAGCCCTAATCTCTCTCGAGAGGGCTGATCTGGAGTCCGTTCGGGGCTCCGGAGAGGGGGATTCATCGTCGTCGTCATCATCAACCATCCTCCATCACCAATTTCATGATGCTCACCGACGTGCGTGAGTAATTCCATTGTAGGCTTGCTGGATGGTGGTGGGTTGGATGAGATTTACCATGTAATCAAGTTAGTTTTGTTAGGGTTTGATCCCTAGTATCCACTATGTTCTGAGATTGATGTTGTTATGAATTTGCTCTGCTTAATGCTTGTCACTAGGGCCCGAGTGCCATGATTTCAGATCTGAACCTATTATGTTTTCATGAATATATGTGAGTTCTTGATCCTATCTTGCAAGTCTATAGTCACCTATTATGTGTTATGATCCGACAACCCTGAAGTGACAATAATCGGGATACTTCTCGGTGATGACCATAGTTTGAGGAGTTCATGTATTCACTATGTGCTAATGCTTTGTTCCGGTTCTCTATTAAAAGGAGGCCTTAATATCCCTTAGTTTCCACTAGGACCCCGCTGCCACGGGAGTGTAGGACAAAAGATGTCATGCAAGTTCTTTTCCATAAGCACGTATGACTATATTCGAAATACATGCCTACATTACATTGATGAACTGGAGCTAGTTCTGTGTCACCCTATGTTATAGCTATTACATGAGGAATTGCATCCGACATAATTATCCATCACTGATCCAATGCCTACGAGGTTTTCACTTATTGTGCTTCGCTTATTTACTTTTCCGTTGCTACTGTTACAACTACTACAAAACTGCTATCTTTACTTTTGCCACTGTTACCATTAATATCATACTACTTTGCTACTAAATACCTTGCTGCAGATACTAAGTTATCCAGGTGTGGTTGAATTGACAACTCAACTACTAATACTTAAGAATATTCTTTGGCTCCCCTTGTGTCGAATCAATAAATTTGGGTTGAATACTCTACCCTCGAAAGCTGTTGCGATCCCCTACACTTGTGGGTTATCAGGGGGGTGCCCGAGGGTCCCACAAGCTCGGGAGGCGCGCCCTAGGGGGCAGGCTTACGGCTCCCTCAACCATCCCCTGGCCCAACTCCGATGCTCCATGGGCCTCTTCTGGTCCATAGAAAATCACCGTAAATTTTTAGCCCATTCCGAGAACTTTTATTTATGCACAAAAAACAACATCATGGTAATTCTGCTGAAAACAACGTCAGCCCGGGTTAGTTCTAATAAAATCATACCAAAACCATTTAAAATTGTTGCAAACATAACATGAATGCTTCATAAATTATAGATATGTTGGAGACGTATCGACAGTCACCTAACCCGTACAAATGGCAACCCTTGGGGACGGTCACCGAACCCGTACACTTTGGTAACCCTTGGAGCGGTCACCGGAACCCATACAAATTGCTCGAGGCAATCTCCACAACCTAATTGGAGACCCCGACGCAAGCCCGGAGCTTCACACCACAATGATTGAGCTTTGAAGCACCACAAATTGTCTAGGACGCCCAAGCACCCAAGAGTAATAAGCTTCTCAACTTTTCACTTCCACGTATCACCGTGAACTCAAACCGATGCAACTAATGCAATGGCGAGGGCGCACAAAGTGCCCAAGTCCGTCACTCTCAAATCCCACCAAAGCAACGAAAGCTATGAAGGAAAATGAGAGGAATAACAAGAAGAAGAACACCAAGAACTCCAAGATCTAGATCCAAGGGGTTGCCTTCACATAGAGGAGAAAGTGATTGGTGGAAATATGGATCTAGATCTCCTCTCTCTTTTCCCTCAAAACTAGCAAGAATCATTGCATGTATTGAGAGATAGCAAGCTCGGAGATGGTCAACAATGAGGGAAGAACACGAGCTAGAAGGACGGGGACCATTGGGGAATAAGGCCCCCTTAAATAGGAGGGGGAAATCCAACCGTTATGCCTTCAGCCCGCACACAAGCAGTACTACCGCTAAGGTGAGCGGTACGTACTACCGCTTGCGGCGATAGTTCTAAGTGTAGCACTGAGAGAATGCAAGTTCAGGCATGGTAGTGTAGTCGGAGCGGTACTACCATCCTCACAAGCGGTACTACCACTTAGTGTCGCAGGACACAAAGAACTAGCGGCAGTAGAGGGATGGTAGGACGGTCGTACTGCACATAGCGGTACTACCGTGCCAACTATCGCACTACTACCGTGGAGGTTGCGAGGGACTACAGAAACAAGAAGATAAAGGGGTAGTGTGACGCTAGTCCACAACAGAAGTACCGCGACACACAGTGCTATCGCTGGGCAGGCGCGGTACTACCGTCTGAAACGGTACTACCGTGCTCAACTGCCGCCTTGCTGCCGCCACAGCAAAAATGAGTCCAGAAGCCCAAAAACAAGTGGTAGTGCCCACAACACTAGATGTGACACCCCAAAAATTTAACCTTGTTTTATTAATTAAAATTTTGCCAGGAAACTTAAACTTTTATTTTCTAGATTTTCCTTTTGATTTCAGAACCATTCTTTTCTTTGTTATTATGGAGTTTTTACCCCAAGTGAGAACTTTTCAATCATTATTGTACTTATTTACCCTCTCAAATAAAACAATTCTTTTATCAGTGGGATTATTTATATAATTATTTTTCCCTGAGCTTTATTTCTCTAAATTGGTTTTTCATAAGTTTTAGGGTTCCATTTGCACTGCAACCCTTTGATAAATTTATTTAAAAATCCCACCAAAATTTGGGGATTACATATGATGTCCCTAAATCACTTTTATGCAAAAATATCCTTTGGTCATTTGGAGATTTTTAGC
The DNA here is from genome assembly GCF_018294505.1 of Triticum aestivum. Classification (NCBI taxonomy): domain Eukaryota; kingdom Viridiplantae; phylum Streptophyta; class Magnoliopsida; order Poales; family Poaceae; genus Triticum; species Triticum aestivum. The sequence continues at coordinate 677,034,700 of NC_057810.1, forward strand.
TTTACCCCTAGTTTTCAAATCTGGTCAAATTTCAATTTTGCACTACAACCTATTTAAATATTTCTTTAAAACTTTCACCAAAATTATGGGATGTTAATAGGAGTATATTATTCAACTTTATGCAAAATTGGAGTGCATGAACCGTTTTGGCATAAATTTTAGTTAGCATTATAGAGTTGCTTCATTTGCCTAGCCAGCTTGTCCACTAGAGATTTAGTAACCACCCTAACCAGTCTGGTAACTTGCAGTATCATCCAAGCCCTCTGGGGTGCCATGGCATTTCGCCGAGTGGTTGGTGGGCGTGCACTGGGCGCGCCCAGAGCGCGCCAACTGCAGCCCCACGCCCGAGCCGCCGCATCGCGCTTACTCCATACCTCCTGGTATTTTCTTGCCTGAGGGACCAAGCCACGATCTTGTCCGTGCGCCCGTGACATGCTGCAACCCCTGGCTCCTCACAGCGCCGCCGCAGCGAGCCTTTTGGCGGCACGCATGCGTCGGTAGCCTGCCCCTGCTCAGGTCGGCACCACCCAAACCACCGCAGCGTGCCAGCTCGCCTCCTTGGACAGTGGAGAGTTCGTCGTTAGCCCCTGAAGCCAGCCGGCCATCGCCACGTTGCCTCCGGCGACAGTAGCAAGCGCACCGTTGAGCTTATCCACGGCTACCGTCGGGAACCGACGCTGCGCTGCTATAAATAGCGCCCCCGGCCTCCCTTGCACTCGTCAACAGCCTCAAGTCAACCGTAGCCAACTCCCCTCACAGCAGTTTGACCAGAGGAGGTCGTCATCCTCGCCTCCGGTAAGTGCAGCCGTCGCCGCACTCCGGTTGGTTACTTCGCAACCAGAGCCCCTCCGACCCCATACTCACCGCCTCTAGTCCTTCCTTCGCCCAGCGGAGCCGTCTCATCCCTTAATTCCGATCGAGAGCCACCGTAGACCGAATCCCCAAACCAACTCGAAACCTCCGTCCGCCTCGGAGCTCGCCACCGGCGACCCTGTCCACCACTCCGGCAGTGGTGACCATCGAGAGGACCGCTAGCTCATGAGGCACCTATCCCCGTGCCTAGTACCCCGCGGGGAGTAGCCTTCCGCCGACTAGCGTCGCCGGAGCTCGCCTCTGCTCCCTGGCCAGGAAAGCGGGAGGGAGGGGGATGAACCTGACAGCGCGGCCCCCCCTGTCTGCGATCCCACGCCGTCGCGTGCCGTCTTAAGTGAAGGCGTAGTCTACTAGGTGCGTTTTCTCAGTTTCGAAAGTGTATTTTGTCTGAACCGTTTTTCCTTTTCTGTTTTTTTATTTATTTAAAAACAGATTTGACTAAACTTTGACTGGCTATAACTTTTTAAATATAAGTCCAAATGACTTGATTCTTTTTCTGTTGTTTCCCAAATATTGTCTAGTTTATTTTCATATTTATTTGAAAATTTTCCAAACAACATTTCTGTATTGTTTTGATAGTATGTGTTAATTCAAATTTATTCAAAATAGGATTTTGGAAAGGGAGAAGAAAACTTTCAAAAGTTTTGGAATGCACCTTGCCTCTCCACAACTTTAAGGCAAGCATTCTGAACCCTAGCATAATTTTGTGTGTGTTGTCTGACACGGTTACAACACCACCTCGACACGGAGTATCCGTTATTTTATGTGATGATAGGTTCCTACTCATGAGTGCATATTGATGATTTCATGCTATTGGAGTTTGATATGTTTGTGATAGTAGTCACCATCATATGCCTTTCATGCATACCGGAAGGAATCCGGGAAAGCCTCTGTCTTGGGTAGACACGGGCTTGTCCCTAGTCCTCCGTCGAGACGGTTGTATCCGGTACGGCATGATGAGGTATGTCAAGTGGTGATTCTGTCTATTGGTTGAAGTATAAATTGTTATGCTAATCATGCAGGGAATACTTAAACCTCCTGAGTCGACCATAGATCGAGTCTTGTTCCGGTAACCCCCATACTTGTTGCGTACTACCACTTGTCCCTGCCATAGGTAAGGTACGGTTCATTAAGTTGTCAACCCCTTTCCTAGCACACACACCGTACAAAGAGGCCATGGTGGAAGATACCGGAGGCATCCGGTAGGCATGCCACCTGGTCCGGGGGCATGGGTGTTTTCGGTTGGAGCCAAAGGGGTAGCTCCCCTAGTTTGCGCGCGTTATAAATTTTGTGATCCCATGCTAAGTCGAGGTTGTATCCTCCCCACTTAGAGTTTTGCTTAACGGGTGTCGTGGGTGATTCCAGACACCAGTAAGTTAGGCTAGTGTGTGCGGTTAGGTGTGTTTTCAATTAAAAGGCCATAGACGGAATTAGTCCCGATGGACTAAAGGAATTCGTTACTCATAGGTAAAGAGTACACCCTCTGCAGAGGTTAAATCTATTCGAACAGCCGTGTCCATGGTTAAGGACTACAGTCTGGGATGGGTCAAGTGTCGGTCTTAGTGTCGGTCTTCGGAGGAGAAACTACTAAACCAGAACATGGATCATGACCTGTGACTTATGATGATTATGATTATTATTGTTATGGACTAACCCTTTATATTATTGGAATTATTGAGTATCTTTGGGAAGGTTCTACCTCCTGGATATTCAGTGTGATTATTTTTCTTATAAGCCCTTTATGTGGTGTCACTGAGACGCCCGACTGTGGCATGTTGTTATTTATTTAATTTATAAACCCTTTATGTGGTGTCGCTTAGGCGCCCGACTGTGGCATGCTGTTATTTATTTACTTTATAAGCCCTTTATGTGGTGTCGCTCGGACGCCTGACTGTGGCATGATGTTATTTATTTACTTTATAAGCCCTTTATGTGGTGTCGCTCAGACGCCCGACTGTGGCATGCTGTTATTTATTTACTTTATAAGCCCTTTATGTGGTGTCGCTCAGACGCCCGACTGAGGCATGCTCGTTATTTACTAACCTTTCGAGGCATCACTTCAGACACCCGATCAGTGCATTTTATTACTACTCTGTTATTGCATATTCATGTATATAAATAACCTGCTTGCGTGGATTAGAGATTTTATTTTTATGACTGACGTTGTGATCATAGTATATTTCAGAGCATGATTATCGTTTGTTATATTATACCCATGTTCATAATGTTTGCGAGTACATTCAAAGTACTCACTGGCTTGTCCCTGGCTATTGTCTTGGCCAGATTTCTTGCATGGAGAGGAGCGATGCGATGACAGCCCCGAAACCTACGCAATGATGATAGCAGCCTCGCGAAGATAGAAATTATCCTGGTCAGCTGTTCCTATGAGAAATGGAGTCCCACGGACGCAGATGAACCACAAACCGCTTCCGCCATCAGCCACTAGAAACCATTTGTTATACTCATAGGCCACAATGGTCTTGTACTACATATTATGTACTTTGCTTGGAATTTCTGTATCAAGTTGGTGTCTCATCACCTAACAGTAATCCTGGGGCTGATGAGCACAAGGATCATTTTCTGGGGAAAATATATCCTGAAAACCCGGTCCTGACAAACTTGGTATCAGAGCCAGGCTGACCATTGGCTAATCCTATCTTAGCCAGGTCGAAAAACCTAGGTTAACCAAACCACCAGACCTTAACCTAACCCCAGCCAAGCTTCTTGTGTAAGGTAGCCACACAGTGACCCCGACAACTTTTGGCAGTCGGTGCCCAACCTATCAGCCTAGCCTATCGATCGCGCGCTAGTGGCCGACAGCCAATTTGTCCCATTCGCAAGCGTGCGAAGGAAGACTCCGTCCTCTTTTTCTATAAAAAGGGCACGCTAACCTCAACACAGCACCGCATAGCCTCTTCCCCAAAACCAAGCCATAATGCTTGGCCCCATCGTGCACAATGAAACCACGGCAAACAACCTTGGAGGTTTTGTGACCGTGCTAGCAAACCTCGCCCACCGTGCCTTTGCATTAGAGGAGCCTCCAGAATATGTTGTGTACCAAGGACCCATGAGCAGTGAGAGCCGTCAATTCTGGGTCACTGTGCACATCTACGGTAGAGGTCTATCGCCAGAACACCCCTACAGGTTCACGGGAAGGACAACTTCCTTTGAGCCACAAGCCATCCAACTAGCTGCTCGAGAGGCTATAGTTCAACTCCGGCACTTGTCGCCCAGAGTTAACTGTCGCTCGTTCTACTACTACCCCACCCGTGACGGGTATGGTAGGCCATCCCAGGTTGTCAACGGAGATCACAAGACGGATCCTGCATTGTTGCATCTGGTGCTCTATGTAGGTGCACTAGAGGAACTGTTCAATCAAATCACCCTTGATCTGATCATAGCTCGTGGAGAGCTGGTCCGCCGAGCCCCGGCAAGAGGAGGAGATGAGCCTGACGCCGACAACCCAGTCGTGTTGTTCGGACATCCGATTGAGTCCTTGAGGACTGCCCCGGCCATCGACCAAAATACTTTGGTGTCCCCAGAAGTGCTTCGTCGCCTTTTGGGAACACGCTCTAGCGGGATTGTGGCCAACAATCCCTGGGATAGTCACCATCGCTACCCCGATCCGGCAGCCCCTCAACCCCCTTCCACTAACCCCGACGGTGAAACCCGTGGAGAAGCCTCGATGTCCACAAGGCAGGCTCGTTTAGATATAAACGAGGTAGACTAAGTCACTCGAGTAGTACCGAGTCTCAGTATGCCCACGCCCTGTAATTATGTAATCTTGCATCGCCTTGAATAATCGTAGCCTGCTTGTGTGCCTCTGTTTAAATTATAGCCTTGCATAAATATGTTAGCGTGCGGTTACATTTTTTCCGGGCACAGCTACCAAAACCACACCGACGACACCCACAGTAATACGTCACTTTTATGAGATATGTGTATCTGTGGCATTGACCCCGACCCCATGGAGCAGACTCGATAAACTAGTTAGCCTTCACCACGGTAAATAACCCAGCCCCAATGCTATATAAAAAAGCCACCTCATGACCTTGCCAAGTACCCCTCACCTTGAGCACCACTCGCATCACCATTTCCATTGCCATGTCGAGCCCTAGTATTTACCTGAGAACTCCAGATGCAACTCCAGGTAGCTTTGTTAAAATATTGTGGGACTTTACCTGCAGTACCATGAGTGCTATCCACCCACCCCAGTACGAGTTGCTCAAATCGAGGATCACCTCATCCACCTCGAAATATTGGGCAGTGGTGCACGTCCCTCCCGCAAACCCAAACCAAGACCCCACGGAAGCTTCCTTCGTGGGGAAATCTATGCTGACTCCACATATGGCCATAGAAGCTGCTGCGTATGAGGCGTTTACTCGCCTTCGATTCGTGGTACCCTATGCCAGCGAACGGGGGTATTATTATTTCCCGAGTCGTGCAGCACCCGGAGAAGTAACATCTTTTCCTGGTGAACGAATCGAGAGAGACCCAGTACTGGCCAACCTTGCCCAGTATGTCATCGCTCAAGAGCGTTTGACCCAGCGAGTAATGGGTTATCTCCAGAGCCTCGCTGATTTGAATCCTCAGATCGCCATCGGCAGACCACTGAGGCCCAACCAGGAAAGGCACATTCATCGACTGGTCAATCCACTTCCCCCGATAGAAGAAGAGTGTGCCCCGATTCCAGTGACTTTTTCTCAGGACCCTGTCCAATTACCATTGTCGTTGTAAATGTCATTGCTGTGTTTATTGCCCCTGCATTTATTTATGTGTTGCAACTTATATGTGGTACCCTACATTTGTGCAATGAATTGAATCTTTAGTTTCAATCAGTATGAGTGATTTTTACTACGGTAAAATTGTATTAACTGTTTTCACTCTTAGTAGATCCTGAAGTGAGATTTCTCCCTGAGCTGTTGCAGCATATATTTCTTCTCGACATAAATGTTTTATTTATTTATTCGTGCAGCACCATAACGGCATACTCACGACCCCAACCACTCGACCAAGTGCAAATCCACGTGCACATTTTTTTTGCACCACACTAATCACCTCCCTAACACCCCCACAATCTCGGAGGGAGAGATTGAGAAATTACTCGAATACAAGTTACCTTCGGCACCCTGACAACAGTTAGCACCTGACACACACCTAATCCTCGTGATCACCGTCACCGCGGAGAGCTAACACTCGCGCGGCAACATCACGACTATCATCGAGGATCATCACGCACAGGAGCACGGAGAACCCCAGCAACGCCGCCAACCCTTCGCACACCAGGATCACGCACCAGTCCGGCATCACCTCCGCCATTAGAGCCTCGTCTCGAGCTCCTGCAAACAGAATGGAGAAGAAGGAAGGAGAAGGAGAAGCGAGGCCAGGTGTTAGGGAGAAGAGGGAGCACCTCGGTCGTTTTATAGCTCGAGATCGGTGTACGGTGGGCGAAGTCCACCAGCGCCGCTCGTTGCTCGATCGCCGGTGTTCGGAGGCGAATCCATGAGCAGTGTCGACAATGCACTGGCCCACGAGGTGAGTGCATGCTGCGCCGGCAGCTAGCACGCCGTGCACTACCGCAGTACGGCCTAGATGCCCTACGCGCTAGACGTCACCGATGGAGAAAGCGCGGGGAAGCGCGCGGGGGAGAGGAAGAAGAGAGAGCCAGAGGTAGAGGAAGAGACCGACAGTGGGCCCCGGGTCCACCTGTTAGACACAGAGAGCACTGTGCTCTCGGGTACGACCAACGTATTTTCAATAATTTAGAAGTTTATTCTAAATTTACTGTAACCAATAGTAAAAACTGACCGATTTTTTTCCATGCAACGCCAGTATGCCACACGGTAGTTTTACACCACTTATTGCCCACTCATTGTAGCTACGTTTTAATTACTTGAGTAGGATGGTTATTTTTATGATAGTAGGAGTAAAAAAATTCAAAAACAACCTTTATCAAATCTCGAGGACGAGATTTTTCTGAAGGGGGGTAGTGTTGTGACACCCCAAAAATTTAACCTTGTTTTATTAATTAAAATTTTGCCAGGAAACTTAAACTTTTATTTTCTGGATTTTCCTTTTGATTTCAAAACCATTCTTTTCTTTATTATTATGGAGTTTTTACCCCAAGTGAAAACTTTTCAATCATTATTGGACTTATTTACCCTCTCAAATAAAACAATTCTTTTATCAGTGCAATTATTTATATAATTATTTTTCCCTGAGCTTTATTTCTCTAAACTGGTTTTTCATAAGTTTTAGGGTTCCATTTGCACTGCAACCCTTTGATAAATTTATTTAAAAATCCCACCAAAATTTGGGGATGACATATGATGTCCCTAAATCACTTTTATGCAAAAATATCCTTTGGTCATTTGGAGATTTTTAGCTTTACCCCTAGTTTTCAAATCTGGTCAAATTTCAATTTTGCACTACAACCTATTTAAATATTTCTTTAAAACTTTCACCAAAATTATGGGATGTTAATAGGAGTATATTATTCAACTTTATGCAAAAACCCAGTTATGGCCTTTGAAAAATTTGAGTGAATCAACCTCATTTTCATTCTGGTCCAACTTGATGATTTGTACTGCAACCATATTTTAACTTGCACCTTTACCCATGATTCTTTTTCCTGCTTATCCTGCAAAACCCTTAAGTCCAGGAGAGTGGACCCATTGGAGTATTTTAAGTGCATGCAATCATGCCTTTTTCTTTCTGTCCAAAACTGAAGATTTGCAAAACTTGCACTATCAAGTTTTGATTTTTCCCAAAACAACCATGCCATGTTTTCTAGTACCTAAAGAGATTCTGATCTGGAAATTTTGGTTACTTGCAAAACCATCTGGATGCCCCTAGCATTTTGTCGAACAGTTGGAGTGCATGAACCGTTTTGGCATAAATTTTAGTTAGCATTATAGAGTTGCTTCATTTGCCTAGCCAGCTTGTCCACTAGAGATTTAGTAACCACCCTAACCAGTCTGGTAACTTGCAGTATCATCCAAGCCCTCTGGGGTGCCATGGCATTTCGCCGAGCGGTTGGTGGGCGTGCACTGGGCGCGCCCAGAGCGCGCCAACTGCAGCTGCGCGCCCGAGCCGCCGCGTCACGCTTACTCCATACCTCCTGGTCTTTTCTTGCCCGAGGGACCAAGCCACGATCTTGTCCGTGCGCCCGTGACATGCTGCCCCCCCTGGCTCCTCGTAGCGCCACCGTAGCGAGCCTTTTGGCGGCACGCAGGCGTCAGCAGCCCGCCCCTGCTCAGGTCGGCACCGCCCAAACCACCGCAGCGCGCCAGCTCGCCTCCTTGGACAGTGGAGAGTTCGTCGTTAGCCCCTGAAGTCAACCGCACTCCGGTTGGTTACTTCGCAACCAGAGCCCCTCCAACCCCATACTCGCTGCCTCTAGTCCTTCCTTGGCCCAGCGGAGCCGTCTCATCCCTTAATTCCGATCGAGAGCCACCGTAGACCGAATCCCCAAACCAACCCAAAACCTCCGTCCACCTCGGAGCTCGCCGCCGGCGACCCTGTCCACCACTCCGGCAGTGGTGACCATCGAGAGGACCCCTAGCTCATGAGGAACCTATCCCCGTGCCTAGTACCCCGCGGGGAGTAGCCTTCCGCCGACTGGCGTCGCCGGAGCTCGCCTCTGCTCCCTGGCCAGGAAAGCGGGAGGGAGGGGGATGAACCTGATAGCGCGGGCCCCCCCTGTCTGCGACCCCACGCCGTCGCGTGCCGTCTTAAGTGAAGGCGTACTCTACTAGGTGTGTTTTCTCTGTTTCGAAAGCGTATTCTGTCTGAACCATTTTTCCTTTTCTGTTTTTTTATTTATTTAAAAACAGATTTGACTAAACTTTGACTAGCTATAACTTTTTAAATATAAGTCCAAATGACTTGATTCTTTTTTATTGTTTCCCAAATATTGTCTAGTTTATTTCATATTTATTGGAAAATTTTCCAAACAACATTTCTGTACTGTTTTTAAAGTATGTGTTAATTCAAATTTATTCAAAATAGGATTTTGGAAAGGGAGAAGAAAACTTTCAAAAGTTTTGGAATGCACCCTGCCTCTCCACAACTTTAAGGCAAGCATTCTGAACCCTAGCATAATTTTGTGTGTGTTGTCTGACACGGTTACAACACCACCTCGACACGGAGTATCCATTATTTTATGTGATGATAGGTTCCTACTCATGAGTGCATATTGATGATTTCATGCTATTGGAGTTTGATATGTTTGTGATAGTAGTCACCATCATATGCCTTTCATGCATACCGGAAGGAATCCGGGAAAGCCTCTGTCTTGGGTAGACACGGGCTTGTCCCTAGTCCTCCGTCGAGACGAGTGTGTCCGGTATGGCATGATGGGGTATGATGAGTGGTGATTCTGTCTATTGGATGAAATATATTCGTTATACTAATCATGCAGGGAACACTTAAACCTCCTGAGTCGACCATAGATCGAGTCTTGTTCCAGTAACCCCCATACTTGTTTCGTACTACCACTTGTCCCTACAATAAGTAGGGTACAGTTCAGTAAGTCGTCAATCCCTTCTAGCACACACCGTACAGAGAGGCCATGGTGGAAGATACCGGTTGTAGCTGGTAGGCAGGCCACCCGGTCCAGGGGCATGGGTGTTTCCGGTTGGGACCGAGAGGGGAGGCCACCCCTTAGAGCGCACGATATAAATTTGATCCCATGCTACATGAGGTTGTAGCCTCCCCACTTAGAGTTTTGCTTGACAGGTGTCGTGGGTGATTCCAGACACCGGTAAGTTAAGCTGGTGTGTGCAGGACAGGTGTGTTTTCAATTGAAAGACCGTAGACGGAATTAGTCCCGCTGGACTAAAGGAATCCATTTACTCATGGGTAAGAGTACACCCTCTGAGAGATTAAATTTCTATTCGGAATAGTCGTGTCCATGGTTAAGGACTACAGTCTGAGTTGGGTAAGTGTCGGTCCTTAGGCATTAGAAAACTACTAAACCAGGAATATGGATCATGACGTTGTACTTATGATGATTATGATTATTATTATTATGGACTAACCCCTTTATATTATTTGAAGTAATTGAGTATCCCTGGGACAGTCTTACCTCCTGGATATTTTTTTAAGGCCCTTATGGGGGCCTCAACCCGACTTGGCATCTGTTTTTTTACTTATAAGCCATTTATGTTGGTGTCGCTTCAGAGCCCCGACTGTGGCATGCTGTTTATTTATTTACTTTATAAGCCCTTTATGTGGTGTCGCTCAGAGTCCCCGACTGTGGCATGCTGTTATTTATTTACTTTTATAAGCCCTTTATGTTGGTGTCGCTCAAACGCCCGACTGTGGCATGCTGTTATTTATTTACTTTGTAAGCCCTTTATGTGGTGTCGCTCAGACGCCCGACTGAGGCACGCTCGTTATTACTATCCTTTCGAGGCATCGCTTCACACACCCGACCGGTGCATTTTATTATTACTCTGTTATTACATATTCATGTTGCATATAAATAACCTACTTGCATGCATCAGAGATTTTATTTTATGACCGACTTGTGATCATGGAATATTTTTAGAGCATGATTTGTTATATTATACCCGTGTTCATAATGTTTGCGAGTACATTCAAAGTACTCACTGCTTAACCCTGGCTATTGTCTTTGCCGGATTTTTTGCATGGAGAGGAGCGTTGCGATGACAGCCCCGAAACCTAAGCAATGGTGATAGGAGCCCCGCGAAGATAGGAGTTAACCTGGTCAGCCGTTCCTGTGGGAAATGGAGTCCCATAGACGCTGATGTACCACAAAACGCTTCAGCCATCAGCCACTAGAAACCATTTGTTATACTCATAGGCCACAATGGTCTTGTACTACATATTATGTACTTTGCTTGGAATTTCTGTATCAAGTTGGTGTCTCATCACCTAACAGTAATCCTGGGGCTGATGAGCACAAGGGTCATTTTCTGGGAAAAATATATCCCGAAAACCCGATCCTGACACTAGACCACGGCAGTAACGCACAAGCGGTATTACCGCTGCCCCAGGGCGGTACTATTGCTAGTGAGCTTCAAAATAACCCAAGCAAACAGATGGAAGCAGGGAAACCAGAACTATCATAACTTTTGCAAATGAGCTCCGAACTGAGCAAACTCATACTTGTTGGATAGATGACGACAAATACTATCCAACAGCGACATGGGGAGTATGCCTAAGATATAGAGATGGGAAACCTCTATGAAGAAGAACCGACAAAAACTCCAACATCGTAAACATCATAGAAGATGCATATATGAACTCGGTTTTCGATGAGCTCGAGTTTGTCAATAAGATGACCATAAGCTCTCAAACTCACAAAGAGAAACACCAAACAAGAACCAAAAAATATGATGCAAGGATGAAATGGTTTGAGCACTCTACGAACGATACAATCAAGATACTAACTTGAGAGCCCCCTTTGATAGTAAGGTAATCGATCATATAACTCGGTCTCCCAACTACCACCATGAGACCGGTAAAATAGAAAATATATCAAGGGAAAACCTTTGCCTTGCACATAATCCACTTGAGCTAGATGATGACGATCTTGACTCCCTCAAGTTCGACCATCTTTCTTGATTACGTTGGCTTGATGAAGACTAGTAGATTGCTCCCCCATAAAATAGAAAATGTTATGAATATTTTTTGAAAAAATTGAAAAAAAATTGAAAAAAAAATTGAAACTTGAACAAAACTTAAAACATGAAAAAAATATTGAAATTCCAAACGTTAAACAAATTGTAAAAATTACATTGAACACTTTTTGTAAATATGTGCTGAAAATAAATTTAATACACACCAAAAATTTACACTGAACAAAAATTTAAATTTATAAAACATACTCCCTCCGTCCGAAAATGGATGTATCTAGAACTAAAATACATCTAGATGCATCCCCTTTTATTCATTTTGATGACAAGTATTTCCGGACGGAGGGAGTATTAAACATTTTTGTGATATATGCTAAACAATATTTAAATACACACTCAATATTATTGTAATATACATTGAATGTTTTTTTAGAATAGACATTGAACACTTTTTGTAAATATGTGCTGAAAATAAATTCAATACACACAGAAAATTTAAGCTGAAAAAATTATAATAAATATTAAACATTTTTGTGATATATGCTGAACAATTTTTAAATACACATTGAATATTATTTTTAATATACACTGAATGTTTTTTAAAATACACAATGAACATTTTTTAAAATATGATGACATTTTCTTAATAAAGGATGAACATTTCCTTAAATATACAATGAACATTTTTGTATATAAACACACAAGTAAACTTGTATAATGAAAGGAAAAATTAAAAACGAAAAAACGAAAAAGGAAAAAAAAGAACAACGGTGGGCCGGCCCTAGCCGAGGCGTATACAGCCGAGCTTCAGCGAAGGCTCTTCCTTTTGATGCTCGCGAGAGTCAAATAATATCTGCCATTTTAGGTCACACCTGCTACTAATTATGGGCCGGCACAAAAACTATCTCCACTCCATTTTGGGGAAGGATCTAGAAACTTCCCGGACCAAGTTAGAATTGAATTAACCAGAATTTAGAACATTTTTCATAAATTTTCAAATTAAATCGAATTAACCAGTATTTTTAAATTTGTGAACATTTTTTTATTTCGCTTTCTTATGACGAATTCATGAACAATTGATACATTAATGATCATTATTTCTAAAAACTGTGCATATTTTCAAATCGACATTTTTTTGAATTAGAAAACATTGTTTGAAATGTGGGAACATTTTTTGGAATTCATGAATAGTTTTTGATTGACAAACATTTTTTATAAATACAGGAACATTTTTAAAACTAAAGAACATGTTTTGAGCCAGGAAACATTTTTTATTTGATGAACTTTTGGGTAATGTCAAATCTTTTTTTATTTCTATGAACAATTTTTTAATAATTCATGATCCATTTTCTGCATAGCCGAATTCTTTTTTGGTTTGATGAACATTTTAGGAATTGTGAAAAAAAAATTGAATCAGCGGACATTTTTTGGCAAAATTAAATTTATGTACAATTTTTTGTTGACCATTTTTGAGAGATGTATGAACATTTCCAAATCAGCAAACATTTTTTGAGTCAAGGAATTTCTTTTGTAATTCACGATTATTTTTTATTTTCGTGAATATTTATAGAAAATCTATCAAGATTTTTTTAATTCATGAACATATTTTTATTACGCAAACAGTTTTTCAAAATCACGATCATTTTTTAATCCACGAACATGTTATGATTTCTGGAATAATTTTTTGCAGATTCACGTTTTTTTATATATAGAACTTTTTAAATCCTAAAATTTTTTAAATAAGGAAAATAAGAGCATAAAATAAAAACAAAAGGCAAATAGCAAAAAGTAAAATAAAAAATAGAGGGTATCCAACCCTGCTCATGGGCCAGCCCAATAGGGCGCGGGGGGTGGGAGTGGGTGTGCGCTGGCCCGTTAGCAGCCTGTCATGCGCCAAATAGGCGGTTTCCATGTGCCAAATAGACTACTTCAACTCGGTGGAACCCATGTTATTTGCTAGATTGAGTCCATTTCTCATAGCCAAAGCCTCGGTGGTAACTGCATCGGCTGCATATGGAACAAAATTGCATTGAGCAGCCAAGAACGTACCTCTTTCTTCTCTAAGGATTGTTGCGGATGCGCCCCCACCCCCCTTCTCATGAAAATGTTTTGTGTTAGTTATTTGCAATGTCGAGGACCGACATATGCCACCTAATTAGAGGGGGGCAAGACTCATTGTGAGTGATCTGACACCGAGTCCACCACAAGTACCAGAAGCCAACAACCACAACTTGCTTAATACTCAAGCTCGGCATTAGTAGTAGTGGTTCATCACGAAGGAGGAGTGTGTGCTCCATAACTACCGAACCAGATCGATACATAACTCAACATTTTTTCCTTTTTTATAATATATACTTTTGTTCATATTTCATGAAGTAACACAAGTGCACCAATTTTTAAAAACTCAATTTACTTATAAATTTTAAAACTTTTACTGCCAATTTGGAAATTGTTAATGCAATGTAAATGTTTTACTACCTCAATTTTACAAAATGTTTGTACCTTTCAAAAAATACGTTATGACATTCAAAATACGGTCATGGCATTTTCTAAAAAAATATAGTGCCATAAATTCTTTCCATAATTTAAAAAACCGGTTTACATTTAAAAATACATATTTCAAATATATATTCGTGTTAATTTTAGAATTTGTTTATATAATGTAAACAAATGTTTGCGTAATTGAGAATTATGTTTCTTACCATTCAAAAAAAAATGTGTATTTGAAATAAAAATAACATGTATTAAAAAATGTTCATGATATTTTTAAAGGAATGTTTAGACGGTGTGAAGAAATGTCTGCTTAATGTTTTTAAATGTACCTATCAAAAAAGAGGTGGCATTTAAAAGATGTTCACTCATCTCAAAAAATTGCTTGTGACATTTAATAATGTTCTTACAATGCACATAATTGTTTTCAAAGTTCTTAAAAAAATTCAACATGTATTTGAGAAAAATCTTTCACATGTATGCAAAAAATGTTTACCATGTGTCACGTGCATATGAAAAATGTATGACATGAATTCAAAACCCAAAAAAGGAAATGAAAAAAGAACAATCCAAGGAAAATTGATCAAGAAACATAAAAACAAAAAAATAAGTAAAACAATGAAACCCATAAAGAAAAGGATGAAAAAGAAAAACAATACCATACGGAACCTTCCGGGAATCGGTGAAAGGTTACACATCATTAGGCCAGCCCTAACGCTCTTGAGGTGAGACAGAGGTTTGTTTCGGAAAAGAGCGAGACATAGCTCTCACGCCTCAATAGCGCTTAAGGCGCACCAAACATGCTCGCACTCATGCAAAAAAGTCTTGTGGGCTGGAGTAAATTGCATAGAAGTACCACAATTGAAGCATTGGAAGCAGATTGGTACCAAGATTGGTAATTTTTACGTGTCAGTATCAACTTTGAGGCGAGGCGTTGCAAAAAAAAACTAAAACTGCAGTTTATACGTATTGACAGGGAATCTGACTGGTTGGGCACGCCTGTCAGGTGCTGATGTGGCAAGTTTTTTGCAGAAAACTCCCTTGGTTTGTGCGTAATCATGTAAATGCCCAATTATTTCGGGGAAAAAGGCTCCTACGAGAGGCTTTTTTCCGTTCGTAATTTTCACCACGGATTCGGACTCGTTTGCAAATTTGTGCCGGTTTGAACAAGTAAATAAAAGGAACAAAACCTGAATCCCGCGCAGGATTCAAACCGGCGACCTGAGGTACAGCAGAGCAGCGGGCTAGCCACCCCGCCACGGCTGCCTTCGCGATGTAAAAGAGGCGAGAACTTCTTTATACTATGCTGAAGACGTTGGACCGGCGGTTGGCCCAGCGTGGCTGCGCGCTGGGTTACTGTTTTTTTAATCATGATATTAATACATATATATTTTGCGATTACATATTAGTATTATTAAGTGTCAAGCACCAGACTAGAACACAGGCACGGCCCATATATATTTTTTATTCATGATATTAATACATATATATTTTATTTTTTTAAATGCACAGTTAATTAGAAAGTTGACAACATGTATTAAATATAAATTTGTAATCATAATAAATCGCCGAAATGCATTAAAACTGTTCAAATTTTATTAAAAAAATCGACGTGTTTCTTGAAATGCAAGAATGATTTACACAATAAGTTTTTAACCCATGTTGAACATTTCTTGAAATACAAATAATTCACCATGTATTAAGAAAATGTTCACCATAATGCTCTTGAAAGTCATCGTGTATTAAGAAAATGCTCACAATAAATTATAAAAAAATCACCGTGCATTAAGTAAACTTTTCATCATATCTTAAGAAAATATTTCAACATATATTACAAAAATATTCCATTTGCATTCAGAATATGTTCAACGTTCATATTATTAGAAAAGTGTTCACTGTTTGTAAGAAAAGTTCATCGTGTATTAAAAATGTTTACTATAAATTAAGAAATTGTGTAATCATAATATTCTTGAAACTCATCGTGTATTAAGAAAATGTTCACCATAAATTACGAAAATTTCACCGCGGATTATGCAAAATGTCATCATATCTTAAGAAACAAATTCAACATATATTACGAAAATATTAAATTGGCATTGAAAACATGTTCAATGTATATAGTTCATTACATGAAATAAATATTCACTGTTCATCATATACTAAAACCCATCATAAAAAATGTTCAGTAAATATGTTAAAAATCCAGGAGATAAACCAACCTAGCGAATGAAAAAATAAGAAAGAAAAACCTAAAAATAAACCAAAACCAGACTAAAAAATAAAGCATAATAAGTAAGAGAAATGAAACGTAAAGAAATCTGGGCAACGAATAAGCCCCAACACGCCAGGTAAGTGCGAAAGGAAAAAACAATGCAGGTGGCCAGCCCAGCCTGCCCATGTCTAGTATAAAAATATTCTAGCCTGCTTCTTAAGGCGAGCGCAGCCGTGGCACGGTGGCTAGCCCGCTGCTCTGCTGTACCGCAGGTCCCCGGTTCGAATCCTGCGCGGGATTGTTTTCTTGTTCGTTTTATTTACTCGTTCAAACCGACGCAAATTTGCAAACTGAGTCCGAATCTGTGGTGGAAATTATGAACGGAAAAAAAGCCTCTCGTAGGAGCCTTTTTTTCCGAAATAATTGGGCATTTACATGATTACGCACAAACCAAGGGAGTTTTCTGCAAAAAACTTGCCACGTCAGCACCCGACAGGCGGGCCCAATCAGTTAGATTCCCTGTCAATACGTATAAACTGCAGTTTTAGTCTTTTTTGCAACGCCTCGCCCCAAAGTTGGTACTGACACGTAAAAATTACTAATCTGCTTCCAATGCCCCAATTGTGGTACTTCTGTGCAATTTACTCTGTGGGCTGTTACACACAAAGCACTCGTGCAAAAAAACACAAAAATACTCCATCTTCTTGTCTTGTAAGTCAAGCTTTGTGTTGTCATGTATATCGTCATGGGCCGTCCGAAGTGGCTCAGGACGGAACCGGCAAACGGCGTCCTCAGCACGGCGCACCACGCTAGGAGATGTCATCATGAGAGGTCCCTTAGCCGTGACACCATCACGAGGTGTTGTAGCAGGATGATTGTTGCAAGTTGGGGAGACTACGCAACTCGGACGATAGCCGTCATAGCCATTGCTGCCGCTGAGATAGCTGTCTGGAACAAACATTTTGTTGTAAACAGCGGCGGTGAACGTACAAGGCGATGTTTCTGCAACATGACCTCCGTTGCAAATGTTTTATTTGCAAAGGTGAAGGGTGACGTTGGACCGCTCGATAGCGCAAGATCTGACGGCTAGCGACCCAGCCATTTAAAAGTATAAGCCGACTGGCGTGTAACCCCCTTCCCCGCCCCCAATTTTATTTTACATGGTTTCAGACCTTTTGTTTGAACAATATACCTATAGGTAGCATTTTTCATGATTTTTTAAACAAATGCATTCATTATATGGTGAATTAGTAAACATACAAAGCTCAACGGATGTTTTACAATCATATACGAATACATGTTTTACAACCATGATTGTCATTTTTTTATATTCTTTTGGCAGGGATAGTTAAGCAATCGGCTCAACAAGACACAAAAGAACAATGAAAAGAGATTGTGAAGACCAGGAGTTAGATTTTGTACTTTTGATCCTTGACATTCGTCACCATTCCCATGGTTACCATAACTGATGCTTAAAGAAGCTAGAGGGGACAAGATGTAACTTTCCCTCAGCCTCTCGTGGTCCTTTGATACTTGTTTCTGCCTAGAAGCCCTTCTGTCGAGGAACTTGTACCTGGTTGATCTGATGCACTTTTGCTTCTTCTTTGTGAGTTTTATCTTGTTTGATGCACTCCTGTTGGCATCACTGTGAGATTTGGATGATAAGAGAGGTTTGGAGCACCCTATTTCTGTGTTGGTGACATACCATTGAGATGCATTTATTTTACCTCGTATTTAATGCAGCCCGAGTATTATGAAAGTATTGCGGTGAGGGGGGGTGTAAATACGGGGCAATTGGTGCTACCGGTGCACCAGACCCCGTTGCACATTCAGAAATATTTGAAAATTTTCGAAAAAAAATGAGTGCATTGACACAACATCAATGTATGTTGTCACGAAAATTGAAATCAAAATTCATAACATTGTTTGAGATACAAAAATGACAAATTTGACATCAATGTGCTAATGGGGCAAAATTGAAGCCCAACTTGTGTTATGTACTATGAAGTGTCAAATTTGTCATTTTTGTATCTTAAGGATCGTTTCAAATTTTGATTTGAATTTTTGTGACAAGATGCATTGATGTGGTGTCAATGCACTATTTTTTCTGAATTTTTCCATACATTTTTTAACGTGCAACGGTGGATGATGTATTGGTAGCACCTAAGGATGGCAATTTTACCCATGGGTACGGTACCCGCGTGTATTGGTAGCACCTAAGGATGGCAATTTTACCCATGGGTATGGGTACCCGCGGGTACCGTACCTGCATGGGTAGGGTATGGGCCCATTTTTATACCCATGGGCAGTACCCATACCCTACCCGTTAAGTCATGGATAGGGTACGGGTATAGCCTTGTACCCACGGGTATACCCATACCCTGCCCGCTTGTAAAAATAATGTTAAGTTGTTGTCAATTAATCATTAATTTGTCATGTGACTCGTCTACTCCTATTGACTTATGAGTATGTTGTGGTTTCTAAATTTTGATAGTAGTCTTGCACCCGTCTACTTGTTATTGAGTTAAGATATTTGATTTTTTTTTCAAATATGCTATGAATGAGTGTAAAATTATGAACAACTTGTGTACTATTTGTTCTACCCATTGGATACCCAATGGGTATGGGTAACCGTCGGGTATGGGTATGGGTAAATTTTTAGACCCGTGGGTACAGGTATGGGTAGAATTTTATACCCACTTACTATATGGGTATGGGTATGGTATTGCTCTACCCTGCTCATACCCTACCCATTGTCATCCTTAGTAGCACCAATCACTGGCGGAGGGTAGTGGAGGCCAAACTGGGCCATGCCCCCCTTCCAAAAGTGCAAAAATAAATTTACTAGGTATATAAACACAAGAAGACCATTGATGGAAACGAAACACGATGAAGCATCGTGCTTGCCTTGTCCTCTCTAGTCGCCTGGTGCTTGTTCGTTATCCATCCACCAGCAGCGTTCATGCCTCCTCACCGCGAGCAAATATATTAGGGCAACTCTAACGCACGACCCCAAATGATCCCGCCTGTGTCCGTTTGGAGTAAATGGATAAAGTAGGCCCTCCAACGCGCGGCCGCAAACGGACCCTGATAACCTGCAAGTATACGGGATAGTTGTAGCCTCTTTCGATAAGTAAGAGTGTCGAACCCAACGAGGAGCTAAAGGTAGAACAAATACTCTCTCAAGTCCTATCGGCCACTGATACGACTCTACGCACGCTTGACGTTTGCTTTACCTAGAACAAGTATGAAACTAGAGGTACTTTGTAGGTGTGATAGGATAGGTTTGCAAGATAATAAAGAACGCGTAAATAAAAACTAGGGGCTGTTTAGATAAAGAAGCAATAAAGTAAATATAGCGAGTGTGGAAAAGTGGTGGTATGAGTTGTGAAATTGTCCCTAAGCAATTGACTACGTTACTAGACCGATAATCACTATTGCAATTCTATTTGAGGGAGAGGCATAAACTAACATACTTTCTCTACTTGGATCATATGTACTTATGATTGGAACTCTAGCAAGCATCCGCAACTAGTAAATATTAATTAAGGTAAAACCCAACCATAGCATTAAAGTATCAAGTCCCCTTTATCCCATACGCAACAATCCCCTTACTCGGGTTTGTGTTTCAGTCACTCATGCAACCCACTATAAGCGAATCATGAACGCATTGCAACACCCTACAGCGGGAACCCCTCACGCTTGTGTGACACGGAGGGCACCATAGGACAGCACCAATAATAAAACATGCAACTCAAACCAACCATAGCAATTCATCAATCACCGATAGGACAACGAAAATCTACTCAGACATCATAGGATGGCAACACATCATTGGATAATAATATGAAGCATAAAGCACCATGTTCAAGTAGAGGGTACAGCGGGTTGCGGGAGAGTGGACCGCTGAATATAGAAGGGGGAAGGTGATGGAGATGTTGGTGAAGATGACGGCTGTGTTGGTGAAGATCACGGTGATGATGATGGCCCCCGGCAGCGCTCTAGCGCCACCGGAAGCAAGGGGGGAGAGGCCCCCTTCTTCTTCTTCTTCCTTGACCTCCTTCCTAGATGGGGGAAGAGTTTCCCCTCTGGTCCTTGGCTCCCATGGCTTGGGAGGGGCGAGAGCCCCTCCGAGATTGGATCTATCTCTCTGTTTCTATGTTCTCAGATTCCACCCCTTCACCGTTTCTTATCCGGAGATCCGTAACTCTGATTGGGGTGAATCTTTAGCCCAGATCTTTCTCATAAAATTAGCTTTCTTGTGCCAAAAGAAGAGCATCAACCGCCTTACGGGTGGCCCACGAGAGTCCAGGGCGCGCCTAGGGGGAGGGCGCGCCCCCCTATCTCATGGCCACCCCGGACACCGTTTCACGTTGATTTTACTTTCCAAAAAATCATAAATATTCCAAAAAAAATATCTGTCCGTTTTTATCCCGTTTGAACTCCGTTTGGTATTGGGTTTCTGCGAAACAAAAAACATGCAACAGACAGGAACTGGCACTGGGCACTGGATCAATATGTTAGTCCCAAAAAATAGTAAAAAAAGTTGCCAAAAGTATATAAAAGTTGAATAATATTGGCATGGAACAATCAAAAATTATAGATACGACGGAGACGTATCAGCATCCCCAAGCTTAATTCTTGCTCGTCCTTGAGTAGGTAAATGAAAAAAAGATAATTTTTGATGTGGAATGCTACCTAGCATAATCTTGATCATATGTCTAATCATAGCATGAATATTAAGACACGAGTGATTCAAAGCAATAGTCTATCATTTGACATAAAAACAATAATACTTCGAGCGTACAAATAAAGCAATCATGTCTTTTCAAAACAACAAGGCCAAAGCAAACTTATCCCTACAAAATCATACAGTTTGGACATGCTTCATTTTCGTCACACAAAATGCCCCCATCATGCACAACCCCGATGACAAGCCGAGCAATTGGTTCATACTTTTTAACACGCTTCAGCTTTTTCAACCCTCACGCAATACATGAGCGCAAGCCATGAATATAGCACTATAGGTGGAATAGAATATAATGATGGAGGTTATGTGGAGAAGACAAAAAATGAGAAAGTTTCACATCGACGCGGCTAATCAACGGGCTATGGAGATGCCCATCAATTGATGTCAATGCGAGGAGTAGGGATTGCCATGCAACGGATGCACTAAGAGCTATAAGTGTATGAAAGCTCAACAAAAGAAACTAAGTGGGTGTGCATCCAACTTGCTTGCTCATGAAGACCTAGGGCATTTGAGGAAGCCCATCGTTGGAATATACAAGCCAAGTTCTATAATGAAAATTCCCACTAGTATGTGAAAGTGACAACATAGGAGACAATCTGTATGAAGAACATGGTGCTACTTTGAAGCACAAGATATGAGACTCACTACATGAAGAACATGGTGCTACTTTGAAGCACAAGTGTAGAAAAAGAGATAGTAACATTGCCCCTTTTTATTTATTTTCTTTTTTTTCCTTTTTTTCCTTTTTTTCTTTTTCTTTTTTTCTTTTTTTTCTTTGGCCTTTTTTTTGGCCTTCCTTTGGGGGGGGGGGGGGGGGACAATGCTCTAATAATGATGATCATCACACTTTTATTTACTTACAACTCAATATTACAACTCGATACTAGAACAAAGATATGACTCTATATGAATGCTTCCGGTGGTGTACCGGGATGTGCAATGATCTAGCGTAGCAATGACATCAAAAAACGGACAAGCCATGAAAACATCATGCTAGCTATCTTACAATCATGCAAAGCAATATGACAATAAATGCTCAAGTCATGTATATTATGATGATGATAGTTGCATGGCAATATATCTCGGAATGGCTATGGAAATACCATGATAGGTAGGTATGGTGGCTGTTTTGAGGAAGATATAATGAGGCTTATGTGTGATAGAGCGTATCGTATCACGGGGTTTGGATGCACCGGCGAAGTTTGCACCAACTCTCAAGGTGAGAAAGGGCAATGCACGATACCGAAGAGGCTAGCAATGGTGGAAAGGTAAAAGTGCGTATAATCCATGGACTCACATTAGTCATAAAGAACTAATACTTATTGCAAAAGTTTATTAGCCCTCGAAGCAAAGTACTACTACGCATGCCCCTAGGGGGGTAGACTGGTAGGAAAAGACCATCGCTCGTCCCCGACCGCCACTCATAAGGAAGACAATCAAAGAAACACCCCATGCTTCAAATTTGTCACACAACGGTTACCATACGTGCATGCTACGGGACTTGCAAACCTCAACACAAGTGTCTCTACAATCCACAACCACCCACTAGCATGACTCTAATATCACCATCTTTATATCGCAAAACTATTGCAAGGAATCAAACATATCATATTCAACGATCTACAAGTTTACGTAGGATTTTATGACTAACCATGTGAATGACCAATTCCTGTCATCTCTCTAAATTGATATAAGTGAAGCAAGAGAGTTTAATTCTTTCTACAAAAGATATGCCCACGCTCTAATAAATATAAGTGAAGCAAAAGAGCATTCTACAAATGGCGGTTTTCTATGTGAAGATAAACAAGCAATCCAACTTCAAATGATATAAGTGAAGCACATGAAGCGTTCTATAAAGCCATACTCGAAAGATTTAAATGAAGTGCAATGAGCATTCTATAAATCAATCAAGGACTATCTTATACCAGCATGGTGAATAAAAGAAAAGTGAAAACTAAATGCAAAAGGCGCTCCAAGACTTGCACATAATGCATGAACGAAACGAATTCGAAAACATACCGATACTTGTTGAAGAAAGAGGGGATGCCTTCCGGGGCATCCCTGATACGTCTCCAACGTATCTATAATTTTTTATTGCTCCATGCTACTTTATCTACTGTTTTAGGCAATATTGGGCTTTATTATCCACTTTTATATTATTTTTGGGACTAACCTATTAACCGGAGGCCCAACCCAGATTTGCTGTTTTATGCCTATTTCAGTGTTCCGAGGAAAAGGAATATCAGACGGAGTCAAAATGGAACGAAATCAACTGGAGAGGTTATTTTTGGAAGGAAACCCACCTGATGGACTTGGACCCCATGTCAAAAGATACGGGAGGTGCTCACGAGGGTGGGGGGCGCGCCCACCCCCCTAGGGCGCGCCACTTGCCTCGTGGGGCCCCCGTAGCTCCACCGACGTACCCCTTGCACCCATATATACCTACGTATCGTAAAACTTCCAAAACATAAGATAGATTGGGAGTTCCGCCGCTACAAGCCTCTGTAGCCACCAAAAACCTCTCGGGAGCCCGTTCCGGTGCCCTGCCGGAGGGGGAACCCATCACCGGTGGCCATCTTCATCATCCCGGCGCTATCCATGACGAGGAGGGAGTAGTTCACCCTCGGGGCTGAGGGTATGTACCAGTAGCTATGTGTTTGATCTCTCTCTCTCGTGTTCTCTCTCGTGTTCCTCTATGACACGATCTTGATGTATCCCGAGCTTTGCTATTGTAGTTGGATCTTATGATGTTTCTCCCCCTCTACTCTCTTGTGATGAATTGAGTTTCCCCTTTGAAGTTATCTTATCGGATTGAGTCTTTTATGAGAACACTTGATGTATGTCTTGTCGTGATTATCTGTGGTGACAATGGGATATCATGTGCCACTTGATGTATGTTTTGGTGATCAACTTGCGGATTTCGTGACATTGGGAACCTATGCATAGGGGTTGGCACACGTTCTAGACTCTCCGGTAGAAACTTTGGGGCACTCTTTGAAGTACTTTCGTGTTGGTTGGATGAATCTGAGATTGTGTTATGCATATCGTATAACCATGCCCACGGATACTTGAGGTGACAATGGAGTATCTAGGTGACATTAGGGTTTTGGTTGATTTGTGTCTTAAGGTGTTATTCTAGTACGAACTCTTTTATAGATCAATCCAAAAGAATGACTTCGAGGTGGTTTCGTACCCTACCATAATCTGTACGTTTGTTCTCCGCTATTAGTGGCTTCGGAGTGACTCTTTGTTGCATGTTGAGGGATTGTTATTTGATCTATCTATGTTATTATTGTTGAGAGAACTTGCACTAGTGAAAGTATGAACCCTAGGCCTTGTTTCCTATCATTGCAATACCGTTTACGCTCACTTTTATCATTAGTTACCTTGCTGTTTTTATATTTTCAGATTACAAAAACCTTTATCTACTATCTATTTTTCACTTGTATCACTATCTCTTCGCCGAACTAGTGCACCTATACAATTTACCATTGTATTGGGTGTGTTGGGGACACAAGAGAGTCTTTGTTATTTGGTTGCAGGGTTGCTTGAGAGAGACCATCTTCATCCTACGCCTCCTACGGATTGATAAACCTTAGGTCATCCACTTGAGGGAAATTTGCTACTGTCCTACAAACCTGTGCACTTGCAGGCCCAACAACGTCTACAAGAAGAAGGTTGTGTAGTAGACATCAAGCTCTTTTCTGGCGCCGTTGCCGGGGAGGTGAGTGCTTGAGGGTATATCTTTAGATCTTGCAATCAAATCTTTCTGTTTCTTGTTTTAGCACTAGTTTAGTTTATAAAATAAAACTACAAAAATATGGAGTTGAGTTTGTCTCATACGCTTCGTCTTTTTAATATCTTTCATGAGTTTGATGGAAAGGAAAATTGTGCTCAAGTGCTAGAAGAAGAATTACATAGAATGCTTGGCATGAAATATGTGAATGATGAGCATGATTTCAGTGTTGTTAGTATGAATTCCTTGAATATCCATGATGCTAATGATATGCAAAGCCACAAGCTTGGGGAAGCTATGTTTGATGAAGATGAGATTTTTTGTCCCCCAAGGTTTGATGAGCAAATTTACTATGATGAAAGCATGCCTCGTATCTATGGTGATTATTGTGATGACACGTATGCTTTAAAGAATAATGATAACCATGAAACTTGTCATCTTGATCTTAATTTTCAATCACATGATAGTTACTTTGTTGAGTTTGCTCCCACTACTATTCATGAGAAGATTTTGCTTATGTGGAGAGTAGTAAATTTTCTATGCTAATAGATCATGAAAAGAATGCCTTAGGTGCTGGTTATATTGTTGAATTTATTCATGATGCTACTGAAAATTATCATGAGGGAGGAACATATGCTTGTAGGAATTGCAATAATATCAAGTTTCCTCTCTATGTGCTTAAATTCTTGAAGCTATGCTTGTGTTACCTTCCTATGCTTGTTGATTATTGTTCCCATAAGTTGTTTGCTCACAAAATCCCTATGCATAGGAAGTGGGTTAGACTTAAAAGTGCTAGTCATATGCTTCATGATGCTCCCGTTATGTTTCAATTCTTATCTTTTATGTGAGCATCATTGTCATCATCATGCCTAGCTAGAAAGGCATTAAAGAAAAGCGCTTGTTGGGAGACAACCCAATACTTATCCTTACTGTTTTTGTGTGTTCACATGATTATGCTACTGTAGTAATCATGTTTTATAGCTTTTGTTTCAATAAAGTGCCAAGTAAGACCTTTAGGATGGCTTACAGTGATAGTTGTGTTGATCCTGCTGAAAATCAGAAACTTTTGCACCCAGTAAATTAGTTTTTTTAATTCACAGAAACATGCTTCTGATCCTATTATTTTTGCTCTGGATTGGTACATGAATTTATTAGGACTTCCTAATTTGGTAGGATTTTTGGAGTTCCATAAGTATACGTTTGATACAGATTACTACAAACTGTTCTGTTTTTGACAGATTCTGTTTTCTATGTGTTGTTTGCTTATTTTGATGAATCTATGAGTAGTATCGGAGGGTATGAATCATAGATAAGTTAGAATACAGTAGATATTACACCAATATTAATTTATAATGATTTCATTACATTACCTAAGTGGTTGTTTTATTTTCTTATACTAACGGAGCTTACGAGTTTTCTGTTAAGTTTTGTGTTGTGAAGTTTTCAAGTTTTGGATAAAGATTCGATGGACTATGGAATAAGGAGTGGCAAGAGCCTAAGATTGGGGATGCCCAAGGCACCCCAAGGTAATATTCAAGGATAACCAAGAGCCTAAGCTTGGGGATGCCCCGGAAGGCATCCCCTCTTTCGTCTTTGTTCATCGGTAACTTTACTTGGAGCTATATTTTTATTCACCACATGATATGTGTTTTGCTTGGAGCGTCATGTCATTTTATTTAGCTTTGCTTGCTGTTATTTAGAATAATGTTTTGCATCTTTAGTTTCAATAAAGAAGTCAAGGATAGCCTTTGCCATGCTTATTTTGCTAGTATACATGTTGCTGTTTGAAAACAGAAAGTTTACCGCTGTTGCAAAAATTCCCTAGACAAGTCAGAGAGTGGTATAATGTTGAATCTTTTTGAATATTGAGATCTGATAAATTTATTACAGTGAGAATTTTAGTTCATAATTTTTGGAGTTAGGGAAGTATTGATACTCTTGCATTCTTTACAGACTGTACTGTTTTGACAGATTGCTGTTATGTTTGCATTGTTTGCATATGTTTGCTTGTTTAATGATTCTATTTGAGGATAGGAGTGTTAAATATAAAGAGGCATTTAGTATTAAATGTTGAATAATAATTTTAGTGATTTTTTATAGTAGAATATGATAAGGTTTTGCATTGGTTTATACTAACCTATCTCACGAGTTCTTGGTGAGTTTGTTGTGAATGAAGCTTTTGATAAAAAGAGAAACCATGATATGAGAGGAATTAAGGAGACACAAAAGCTCAAGCTTGGGGATGCCCAAGGCACCCCAAGATAATATTTCAAGAAGTCTCAAGCATCTAAGCTTGCGGATGCCCCAGCAGGCATCCCACCTTTCTTCTTCAACAACTATCGGTTAGTATCGGTTGAGCCTAAGTTTTTGCTTCTTCACATGAGTTGTGCTATTCTTGCAATGTAGTATTCTTTAGCTTTGCTTGCTGTTTGAATAAAGTATCAAGATCTGAAATTATTAAATGGGAGAGTCTTCACATAGTTGCATAATTATTCGACTACTCATTGATCTTCACATATCTTTCGGAGTAGTTTTTGTTATTGCTCATAGTACTTCACTTATATCTTTTAGAGCACGTTGGTGGATTTGTTTTATAGAAATAGATGAACTCTCATGCTTCACTTAGATTATTTTGAGAGTCGTTAATAGCATGGTAATTTGCTTAAAATTAATATACTTGGTATTCAAGATATGTGAAACTTTCTTTTGAGTGCGTTGAATACTAAGAAAAGTTTGATACTTGATAATTGTTTTGAGATATGGAGGTAGTGATATTAAAGTCATGCTAGTTGGGTGATTATGAATTTAAAGAATGCTTGTGTTGAAGTTAGCAAGTCCCGTAGCATGCACATATGGTTAAAGTTGTGTAACAAATTTGAAACATGAAGTGTACCTGGCTTGTGTATCCTTATGAGTGGCGGTCGGGGACGAGCGATGGTCTTTTCCTACCAATCTATCCCCCTAGGAGCATGCACATAGTACTTGATTTTTGATGACTCCTAAATTTTTGCAATAAGTATATGAGTTCTTTTGACTAATGTTGAGTCCATGGATTATACGCACTTTTACCTTTCCGCCATTTCTAGCCTCTTCGGTACCGTGCATTGCCCTTTCTCAGCTTGAGAGTTGGTGCAAACTTCGCCGGTGCATCCAAACCCCGTGATACGATATGCTCTATCACACATGAACCTCCTTATATCTTCCTCAAAACAGCCACCATACCTACCTATCATGGCATTTCCATAGCCATTCCGAGATATATTGCCATGGAACTTTCATCATCATCATCATGACATACATTACTTTTGTCATATTGTCATTGCATGATCATGTAGTTGACATCGTATTTGTGGCAAAGCCACCATGCATTAATTTTTATACATGTCACTCTTGATTCATTGCACCATCCCGGTACACCGCCGGAGGCATTCATATAGAGTCATATCTTGTTCTAAGTTTCGAGTTGTAATCCTTATGTTGTAATCAATAGAAGTGTGATGAGCATCATTATTAGAGCATTGCCCAAACAAAAAAAGGAAAGAAAGGCCAAAAAAAGAAAGGCCCAAAAAAAAGAAAATAAATAAAAAGGGCAATGCTACTATCTCTTTTTCCACACTTGTGCTTCAAAGTAGCACCTTGTTCTTCATGTAGTGAGTCTCATATATTGTGCTTCAAAGTAGCACCTTGTTCTTCATGTAGTGAGTCTCATAAGTTGTCTTTTTATACTAGTGGAAATTTTTCATTATAGAACTTGGCTTGTATATTCCTACGATGGGCTTCCTCAAATGCCCTAGGTCTTCATGAGCAAGCGAGTTGGATGCACACCCACTAGTTTTCTTTTGTTGAGCATTCATAACTCTAGTGCATCTGTTGCATGGCAATCCCTACTCCTCATGTTAACATCAATCGATGGGCATCTCCATAGCCCGTTGATTATCCTCGTCAATGTGAGACTTTCTCCTTTTTTGTCTTCTCCACACAATCCCCATCATCATATTCTATTCCACCCATAGTGCTATATCCATGGCTCACGCTCATGTATTGCGTGAAGGTTAAAAAAGTTTGAGATTATTTAAGTATGAAACAATTGCTTGGCTTGTCATCGGGGGTATAGAAGTTGGGAACATCTTTGTGTGACAAAAATGAAGCATAGCCTAACTATATGATTTTGCAGGGATGAACTTTCTTTTGCCATGCTATTTTGAGAAGACATGATTGCTTTGATTAGTATGCTTGAAGTGTTACTATTTCTTTTATCAATATGAACTTTTATTTTGAATCATTTGGATCTGAATATTCATATCACAAGTAAGAAGAATTACATTGAAATTATGCCAAAGTATCTGCATCAAAAATTCTTTTTTATCATTTATCTACTCAAGGACGAGCAGGAATTAAGCTTGGGGATGCTTGATACGTCTCCAACGTATCTATAATTTTTGATTGCTCCATGCTACTTTATCTACTGTTTTAGGCAATGTTGGGCTTTATTATCCACTTTTATATTATTTTTGGGACTAACCTATTAACCGGAGGCCCGGCCCAGATTTGTTGTGTTATGCCTATTTCAGTGTTTCGAGGAAAAGGAATATCAGACGGAGCCGAAACAGAACGAAATCAACTGGAGAAGTTATTTTTGGAAGGAAACCCACCTGATGGACTTGGACCCCACGTCAGAAGATACGGGAGGTGCTCGCGAGGGTGGGGGGCGCGCCCACCCCCCTAGGGCGCGCCCCCTTGCCTCGTGGGGCCCTCATAGCTCCACCGACGTACCCCTTGCACCCATATATACCTACGTATCGTAAAACTTCCAGAACAGAAGATAGATCGGGAGTTCCGTCGCCGCAAGCCTCTGTAGTCACCAAAAACCTCTCGGGAGCCTGTTTCGGCGCCATTCCGGAGGGGGAACCCATCACCGGTGGCCATCTTCATCATCCCGGCGCTATCCATGATGAGGAGGGAGTAGTTCACCCTCGGGGCTGAGGGTATGTACCAGTAGCTATGTGTTTGATCTCTCTCTCTCGTGTTCTCTCTCGTGTTCCTCTATGGCACGATCTTGATGTATCCCGAGCTTTGCTATTGTAGTTGGATCTTATGATGTTTTTCCCCCTCTACTCTCTTGTGATGAATTGAGTTTCCCCTTTGAAGTTATCTTATCGGATTAAGTCTTTTATGAGAACACTTGATGTATGTCTTGCCGTGATTATCTGTGGTGACAATGGGATATCATGTGCCACTTGATGTATGTTTTGGTGATCAACTTGCGGGTTTTGTGACATTGGGAACCTATGCATAGGGGTTGGCACACGTTCTTGACTCTTCGGTAGTAACTTTGGGGCACTCTATGAAGTACTTTCGTGTTGGTTGGATGAATCTGAGATTGTGTGATGCATATCGTACCATGCCCACGGATACTTGAGGTGACAATGGAGTATCTAGATGACATTAGGGTTTTGGTTGATTTGTGTCTTAAGGTGTTATTCTAGTACGAACTCTTTTATAGATCGATCCGAAAGAATAACTTTGAGGTGGTTTCGTACCCTACCATAATCTCTACGTTTTGTTCTCCGCTATTAGTGGCTTCGGAGTGACTCTTTGTTGCATGTTGAGGGATTGTTATTTGATCTATCTATGTTATTATTGTTGAGAGAACTTGCACTAGTGAAAGTATGAACCTTAGGCCTTGTTTCCTATCATTGCAATACCGTTTACGCTCACTTTTATCATTAGTTACCTTGCTGTTTTTATATTTTCAGATTACAAAAACCTTTATCTACTATCTATTTTACACTTGTATCACTATCTCTTCGCCGAACTAGTGCACCTATACAATTTACCATTGTATTGGGTGTGTTGGGGACACAAGAGAGTCTTTGTTATTTGGTTGCAGGGTTGCTTGAGAGAGACCATCTTCATCCTACGCCTCATACGGATTGATAAACCTTAGGTCATCCACTTGAGGGAAATTTGCTACTGTCCTACAAACCTCTGCACTTGCAGGCCCAACAACGTCTACAAGAAAAAGGTTGTGTAGTAGACATCAATCCCCAAGCTTAGACGCTTGAGTCTCCTTGAATATTTACTTGGGGTGCCTCAGGCATCCCCAAGCTTTAGCTCTTGCCTCTCTTCCTTTTCCTCATATCGAGACATCCTCGATTCGACACTACATCCACACAAAACTTCAACAGAAAACTCAGTAAGATCCGTTAGTATAATAAAGCAAATCACCACTCTAAGTACTATTGCAAACCAATTCATATTTTGTTTTTGCATTGTGTCTACTGTAATATAACTTTTTCATGGCTTAATCCACTGATATAAATTGATAGATTCATCAAAACAAGCAAACTATGCATCAAAAACAGAATCTGTCAAAAACAGAACAGTCTGTAGCAATCTGAACGTCCACCATACTTATGTACCCCAAAATTCTACCAAAATTAGGAAAAATAAACAGGTTGTATAGCAAGACATTGCAAAAGGAATCAGAACCAATTGACGTTCCAGTTAAAAATGTAAAATCCCGCACTACAGCCAAAGTTTTTGTCCTACATAGTACAAACAAACAAATATTGTAAACATCCTAAAGGCAAACCTTAGCACATTATTTTTATAATACAATGGAATTGTACAAGGGGATAATTATTATTTTTTTGAAAAGTTTTTGTAATCAAGATTCACAAAGTTTTCGTGAGCATGAACAAAGTTCAAGGCTAGCTCCCACTTCAACAAAGCTTGTCTTTCTCACTTTCACTTTCCTTTTTGAAAAGTTTTTAGGTTCCCCTCTTTATTTTTGTGTTTTTAAACTATATAAAAGCACTCAACAGAAATAAATGACTCTCTAAAACTTCCGGGTTGTCTCCCTGGCAGCTCTTTCTTTAAAGCCATTAAGCTAGGCATTTAGTGCTCAAGTAATGAATCCACCCGGATCCCAAGGTATATCAAAGCCAATTTTTTAATTAACAATGATTTGAGATTTAGTAGTGAGCACAAAGTAACATAAATCATGTAATGATGAAGTCTGACTCTCTTCCTATGCATCGGCATGTCATAAAAGAACAATTCATGCACACCAAGTAAAGGCCAATGCATAGTATAAGCAGTTTCTTGCAATTCTATCGCGTTGGAAACATAGAGAGGTGGAGATATAGTTCCTCTCTCATAATAATTGCAAGTAGGAGCAGCAAACACATGCATATTATATTCATCAAAATCATCATGTGCAATGGTAAAAGGCAACCCATCAATATAATCCTTAATAAGCATAAACTTCTCCAATAAAGTGTAGTAGGGAGAATTCAAAATGATAATAGGACTATCATGCGTGGGTGCAATAGCAACAATTTCATGTTTAACATAAGGAACTATAGCAACTTCATCTCCATAAGCATAATTCATATTGGCATCATGGCCACAAGCATAGCAAGCATCATCAAAAAGGGATATTTCAAACAAATTCAAGGGATCAAAGCAATCATCGTAGAAATCATCCTTCGGTAAGCATGAAGGGGAATTAAATAATGCATGAGTTGGAGGGTTACTATCATTAGAAGGTGGGCACGGGTAGCTAATCCGCTCTTCCTCCTTTTGTTCTTCGCTCTCCTCATCATCTTTTTCATCCAATGAGCTCACTGTTTCATCAATTTCTTCTTCCATAGCTTCCTGCAAAATATTAGTCTCTTCTTGGACAGCGGAGAAGTCCTCAATATATGGTTTAACATAGGCATTAGAAGCATAATTATCATAACAATATTGAAATATGGCAAAATTTTCAAATTTGTAAAGAGTAGCATCATACTTTTCAATCAAAGAGGCAATCTCATAAGCACCTTTAAAAGCAACAAATTCTTCAATTTGTTGAACATTATAGTAATTGTAAACACCCTTAGCATAGGAAGATATGATTCTATTATCACTAAACAAGCATTGACAGGGTAGGTGTTTCTTAGGGTCTTCAGAACAACAAGTAAACTCATATATTTCACATAAATTCCAAGCATAGCATTGCAAACGTTGAATTTGATCCCATAATAGTTTCCCTTTTTCATATATACGGTGTCGCACAAAACAAGCATGCTCATGTAAAGATTTGTCCTCAACTAAACTAGTGGGGGTTTCAGCACGAGCACAAAGGGATCGAAGATGATCCAAGTAAAAAGCTTCAGGAGTGTGATAGATTTTGAGTGGTTCTTCAACCACTGGTTCAGTAGGTACAACAATTTTTTTTTGGTATTTTGCATTTCCTACCCATAGCTAAAGATAGAAAACAACTAAGAACAACAAATAAAAATTATTTAGTGATAAATCAAATAAGCACACACGAGAATATTCACCCCACGCTATGACTCCCCGACAACGGCGCCAGAAAAAGGTCTTGATAACCCGCAAGTATACGGGATAGTTGTAGCCTCTTTCGATAAGTAAGAGTGTCGAACCCAACGAGGAGCTAAAGGTAGAACAAATACTCTCTCAAGTCCTATCGGCCACTGATACGACTCTACGCACGCTTGACGTTCGCTTTACCTAGAACAAGTATGAAACTAGAGGTACTTTGTAGGTGTGATAGGATAGGTTTGCAAGATAATAAAGAACGCGTAAATAAAAACTAGGGGCTGTTTAGATAAAGAAGCAATAAAGTAAATATAGCGAGTGTGGAAAAGTGGTGGTATGAGTTGTGAAATTGTCCCTAAGCAATTGACTATGTTACTAGACCGATAATCACTATTGCAATTCTATTTGAGGGAGAGGCATAAGCTAACATACTTTCTCTACTTGGATCATATGTACTTATGATTGGAACTCTAGAAAGCATCCACAACTACTAAAGATTCATTAAGGTAAAACCCAACCATAGCATTAAAGCATCAAGTCCCCTTTATCCCATACGCAACAATCCCCTTACTCGGGTTTGTGTTTCAGTCACTCACGCAACCCACTATAAGCGAATCATGAACGCATTGCAACACCCTACAGCGGGAATCCCTCACGCTTGCGCGACACGGAGGGCACCATAGGACAGCACCAATAATAAAACATGCAACTCAAACCAATCATAGCAATTCATCAATCATCGATAGGACAACGAAAATCTACTCAGACATCATAGGATGGCAACACATCATTGGATAATAATATGAAGCATAAAGCACCATGTTCAAGTAGAGGGTACAGCGGGTTGCGGGAGAGTGGACCGCTGAATATAGAAGGGGGAAGGTGATGAAGATGTTGGTGAAGATGACGGCGGTGTTGGTGAAGATCGCGGTGATGATGATGGCCCCCGGCAGCGCTCTGACGCCACCTGAAGCAAGGGGGAGAGAGGCCCCCTTCTTCTTCTTCTTCCTTGACCTCCTCCCTAGATGGGAGAAGGGTTTCCCCTCTGGTCCTTGGCTCCCATGGCTTGGGAGGGGCGAGAGCCCCTCCGAGATTGGATCTATCTCTCTGTTTCTGCGTTCTTAGATTCTACCCCTTCATCGTTTCTTAAATATCCGGAGATCCGTAACTCCGATTGGGGTGAATCTTTCGCCCAAATGTTTCTCATAAAATTAGCTTTCTTGCGCCAAAAGAAGAGCATCAACCGCCTTACGGTGGCCCACGAGAGTCCAGGATGCGCCCAGGGGGGAGGGCGCGCCCCCCTGTCTCGTGGCCACCCCGGACACCGTTTCGCATTGATTTTACTTCCCAAAAATCATAAATATTCCAAAAAAATCTCCGTCCATTTTTATCCCGTTTGGACTCCGTTTGATATTGGGTTTCTGTGAAACAAAAAACATGCAACAGACAGGAACTGGCACTGGGCACTGGATCAATATGTTAGTCCCAAAAA
This sequence comes from Triticum aestivum, assembly GCF_018294505.1. Taxonomy (NCBI): domain Eukaryota; kingdom Viridiplantae; phylum Streptophyta; class Magnoliopsida; order Poales; family Poaceae; genus Triticum; species Triticum aestivum. The sequence continues at coordinate 677,069,188 of NC_057810.1, forward strand.
ATAGTATAAAAAGTTGCCAAAAGTATATAAAAGTTGAATAATATTGGCATGGAACAATCAAAAATTATAGATACGACGGAGACGTATCAGACCCTCATCTGTTTACTGTCCGCTTTCGGCCCATTCTTGGCCCAACTTTGGGCCGAGCTTGCGGCTGGACGGACACGCGCAGACGCAAGCGCAGCGCATGCCACCTCAAACGTATGAAAAGCAGACGAAACGGGGAAGGGGATGTGGATCGTGAGAGAGATGCCCGGTTCGGTCCTGTTCTGTTTTCTTTTTTCTCATGCTTATGTGCATGGGCATTTTTGTCCAGCTAAAAAAAACTGACGTCACTCCATGCCTATTTTAACGGTGTGAGCTAACAGAATTGATGGGAGTGTTAGATAGGGAATTTTTTTTATACATGATGTTAGATAAGGAAGAAGAAAATCTCCACTGTTAAGTAAGGAACCAATACTTAAAATAGTTTTATATAAGGAATTTTCTCATGTATAGATGCCAACACACCCGCGCGCCGGCGCTTCGTCAGATTAGGCTTAGCCAATATGTATGCCCTATTTTCATTATTTCATTGAGATGAGAATTGCAATGTTCTGGCAATTTAGATTTCTATTCCAATACTCCGTCTACAAAATTATACAAATTTTGATGCATTATAAATTCTGGTTAAGGTAGCAATGGAGAAACAACATACTATGTAGTTCTTCTCTCCAAGACATGGTCATCTAATCATCCTTTATCGTGTGTTTTTTCATGCATAGTTTGTATTTTGACCTCGAGTTGGCCCCCTTGTTGGGGATATAACTATTTGTGTAAGCCGCCCAGGAGGGGCCGGTTTACGCAAAGAAGACTCATCAGAAAGAAGTCCAAGACCAAGCATGAAGATGGCGGTTCAATAAATGGTCTAAGGCCCACAGGCGGCTTAAGGCCCATAGTGGTAAACCGCCATGATGATATGACTTGTAACATAAGGTAGACTTAACTAGTCACCGAGCCGGACACTGTCTATGAGCCGGCCGGGACTCTGTAGGCCGCAAGGCGTCCACCCGTGTATATAAGGGGACGACCCACTGGCGGCTTAGGGCAAGAAACACCTCATCGAGAACCGGGCATAGCGTATCTCGCTCCCTGGTCATCGAAACATCAAGCAATACCAACCCAACTAGACGTAGGCCTTACCTTCATCGTAAGGGGCCGAACTAGTATAAACCTCTCATGTCTCTTGTCCTGATTAACCCCTTCAAGCTTCCTAGTTGCGATGGCTCCACGACTAAGTCCTTGCAAGAGGACATCTGCCGTGACAATTCCACGACAGTTGGCGCCCACCGTGGGGCCAGCGCACGGTGGATTTGAGTTCTTGAAGGGCAGCTTCGAAGGGCTCGAGGGATACGTAGTTGGCCGGATGACCAAGAGTCACCGCGGCAAGATCTACATCGATGACGAAGGTTGGGGCCCCGACACTGGCTCAATTGAGTACGGGTACCGGGTCCCCTTCAGCGGAATCCACGTCTTCATCGGCCGGATTGGTGAGCCGGGCCCTGAGCCGAACAACTGCACCGATCTCGTCGAGATGGCTCAGCGGGCGAGACCCGCCCGAGTTCAACCCGCCATGAAGCGTGCCTTCATGGGCTGCATCCACGGGGAGGAACTTTCTGAAGGATCTGAAGATGGTGGTGAGACGACCCTCCTCTCTGACGGTGATTCGTCCGCCGGTTCAACAGATTTGCTGTATCAAGTGCAAGATGGCGTGCTTGGGGGCTGTTCCGATGGCCCCAGTATTTCGGACCCCTATGAGCCGCCAAGATGGGCAGGAGTCGTCATGGCTGGAACTCTACCCGACCAAAACTCTACAATCGCTGCAGCAATAACGTCCGAGTCAGAAGCAGCCGGGGCAGGAGGCCCTGTGCGCCCGCCGGCTCAGATACTGATGGATCTCATGGATAAGCTTACGACCCTGATAACCGCCACAGTCATTCCGGCAAATCAAGATGAGCATGACGCGGAGGTGGCACATGTGCGTGAGGAGATAGCTCGGGCCAAGGAGGCCTTGGCAGCTGAGGACACCAGGTTGGCCACAAAGCGGGCGGCTTTGGATGCACGGGCACAACGGCTACAATTGGAGGCCTTCCAACTCACGATGAGCTTGAACGCGTCTAACGAGGTGATGAGGAGGAAACATCAGAAAACCCAGTCCCATTTACCTCCGGTTTATGATCCTCGGAATCTTTTTGCTACACCCGGAGCCGGCCCAAGTAACCCGCCAGATGCAAATCAGTTTATGACAGCCGGAATAGGAGGACCGGCTCAGCCTCAGGAGATGGCACCTCCTCATGGGAACATGGCACCACCCAGTTACGTGCCGATACCGCCGGGTCACTTTTCCAACCCCATGGAAAACCTAATCGCAGCATCAGCACGTTTGGCGGCTCTCCCAGTGGACGGTGATGATCCGACATCGGTGGAGACCCGGAGGATCACAGAACTTGTCCAGACGGCCCTGGCTCAGCAAGAGACTTATTCTTATAGCCGGGACATGATTCATTCGACTCCTCCGCCTTGGTTAGCACCGCCTCATCAAAACCGGAGTCCAAGTTATAGCAGGCACATGGAGTCAGAAGCTTTGTCAAGCAACGCCCAACGCTGTAACCAGCCCGGTTGCTATAACCCGGTACAAGACCGAATACGTCAGGAGAACGAACGGGCAGCTCAGCTAGCGGCTCAACAAACGACTCATCAAGATTTCCCAGAGTGTCCGACAACTTCAGTTGAGATGGGAGTGGCTACTAGAACCGGTGGTGTTCCTTGTTTGGTGTCGGCTCTGGTAATGTACGCCTACCCAAGGACTTCAAGGGACCTCGAAAGGTGCCGAATTACACGGCCGACTTACAGCCCGGAGCGTGGATCGAAAGTTATGAGATGGCCATGGAGCTGTTGGAGGTCAGCGACGCGGCAATGGCTAAGTACTTCACCATGATGTTGGATGGAACGGCCCGGTCCTGGTTAAAGGGATTGCCACCCAATTCCATTAATTCGTGGGCAGAGCTAAAGGCCCGTTTCATCCAGAACTTCAAGGACACTTGCAAGCAATCTATGTCGATTTTGGACTTGACAAATTGTAAGCAGGAGGAGGGTGAATCCACGACTCACTGGGTACGCCGGGTCAAGGAGATAATACATTCATCTGACAAGATGGATGCCGGCTCTCCAGTCCTTATGTTGGAGAAGAACTGCCGCTTTGAGCCGCTGGGACAGAAACTGGGGCGCCTTAAGCGTGATTGCAACGACATGCATACGCTGATGGCAGCTTTAGTCAAATATGCCGACTCTGATAGTACCAAGGATCCCGCGTCTGATGAGGAAAAGACAGGGAAGGGAAAGATGAACGGCAATGGAAAGGGCCAGCAGCATAACCCGATGAATCAAGGAGGCAATAAGCGTAAGGCGGAGGGTAACCCAGAGTTTGTGGCCAATGCCAATGCGCAGGGTAATAATCAGAGACGTAAAGGGAAAACCGCCCCCTCGATCTGGCAGGTCAGGCCCATCTCTTGAGCAGCTACTCAACGAGCCTTGCCCGAGACACGGCACCCGGGAACGACCCGCCACCCACTTATGGAAAGATTGCGCGATCATGAAGGCTTTTAAGAATTCCAACACGTTTGATGGCAATCATGGGTCGGGCGGCGGCTCAGGAGCTGGCGGCTTTCATGGCCCGGGCGGCGGTTCAAGTTTCGGCTTCCAGGGACATCAAGGCGGTTATAATCAACAGCAGTCTGGTCAAGGGGAGCAACAACAACAGTAGTCGGGTTATCAAAGCCATCCGAAGCAGCTGAATAGTGGGCAGTATCACGTGTTCACCACCAGCTTGTGCAAACGTGGCCAGAAGGTTCATAAGAGGGTCGTGAATTCTGTTGAGCCGGCGGTTCCCCGTTATTTGAGGTGGTCAGAACAGCCCGTTGTATGGAGCAGGGCAGATCACCCCCTCCGGGTTGATAATCCATGTCAGTTAGCCTTGGTGGTAGCACCTCAGGTTGGTGGATATAAATTCACTAAGGTACTCATGGACGGGGGTAGCAGCATCAATATCCTCTATTATGAGACCTTTCGACGCATGGGGTTAACTGATAAGAATTTGAAGACGTCCAATACTGTTTTTCATGGAGTGGTTCCTGGTAAGTCGGCTTACCCAGTTGGCAAAATTGAACTGGAAGTGGCCTTTGGAGATGAGTATGATTCCAGGGCTGAGAAATTGACGTTTGAGGTGGTCAAAATTAGGAGTCCATATCATCCTCTGTTTGGACGGCCGGCTTATGCCAAGTTCATGGCACGGCCGTGTTATGTTTATCTGCAACTTAAGATGCCGGGTCACAAGGGCATTGAGGGAGTTCCGGACTAGGGGGTGTCCGGATAGCCGAACTATCATCATCGGCTGGACTCCAAAACTATGAAGATACAAGATTGAAGACTTCGTCCCGTGTCCGGATGGGACTTTCCTTGGCGTGGAAGGCAAGCTTGGCGATACGGATTTGTAGATTTCCTACCATTGTAACCGCCTCTGTGTAACCCTAGCCCTCTCCGGTGTCTATATAAACCGGATGGCTTTAGTCCATAGGACGAACAACAATCATACCATAGGCTAGCTTCTAGGGTTTAGCCTCCTTGATCTCGTGGTAGATCTACTCTTGTAACACACATCATCAATATTAATCAAGCAGGACGTAGGGTTTTACCTCCATCAAGAGGGCCCGAACCTGGGTAAAACATCGTGTCCCTCGTCTCCTGTTACCATCTGCCTAGACGCACAGTTCGGGACCCCCTACCCGAGATCCTCCGGTTTTGACACCGACATTGGTGCTTTCATTGAGAGTTCCTCTGTGTCATCACCGATAGGCTCGATGGCTTGTTCGACCATCATCAACAACGCAGTGCAGGGTGAGACCTTTCTCCCCGGACAGATCTTCGTATTCGGCGGCTTTGCACTACGGGCCAATTCGCTTGGCCATCTGGAGCAGATCGAAAGCTATGCCCCTGGCCGTCAGGTCAGATTTGGAAGTTTGAACTTCACTGCTGACATCCGCGGGGACTTGACCCTCGATGGATTCGAGCCACAGCCGAGCGTGCCGCACTGTCACGACGGGCATGATTTAGCTCTGCAGCCGGACAGTACCCTGGAGGCTGCACCCGAACCCGCTCCGATCTTTAATTTGGAGCCGGCTGCACAGATCGAGGATGGATGGCTAGACGCCGCCTCGGGAGCTGCAACCTCTATGGCGATAGAGCCGAACACTGACATTGTCCCTCATAAGGCGCGCCGAACTCCTCGCCGGACTCCGAACCTCCCGCGCCCCCTCCGATCGAATCTGATTGGGCGCCGATCATGGAGTTCACAGCAGCGGACATCTTTCAACATTCACCTTTCGGCGACATCTTGAGTTCGCTAAAGTGTCTCTCGTTGTCAGGAGAGCCCTGGCCGGACTGCGGCCAGGACGGTTGGGATGCGGATGACGAAGAAATTCAAAGCCCACCCACCACCCACTTGGTAGCCACTGTCGACGATCTAACCAACATGCTAGACTACGACTCCGAGGACATCGACAGTATGGACGACGATGCCGGAGACGACCAAGAACCAGCGCCAACCGGGCACTGGAAAGCCACCTCTGTTGGGGAACATAGTAATTTCAAAAAAAAATCCTACGCACACGCAAGATCATGGTGATGACATAGCAACGAGAGGGGAGAGTGTTGTCCACGTACCCTCGTAGACCGTAAGCGGAAGCGTTAGCACAACACGGTTGATGTAGTCGTACGTCTTCACGATCCGACCAATCCAAGCACCGAACATATGGCACCTCCGAGTTCAGCACACGTTCAGCTCGATGACGATCCCCGGGCTCCGATCCAGCAAAGCTTCGGGGATGAGTTCTATCAGCACGACGGCGTGGTGACGATGATGATGCTCTACTGGCGCAGGGCTTCGCCTAAACACCGCGACGATATGACCGAGGTGGAATATGGTGGAGGGGCGCACCGCACACGGCTAAGGAACGATCCGTAGATCAACTTGTGTGTCATGGGGTGCCCCCCTGCCCCCGTATATAAAGGAGCAAGGGGAGGAGGGCCGGCCAAGTAGGAGGAGGCGCGCCCAAGGGGGGAGTCCTACTCCCACCGGGAGTAGGACTCCACCTTTCCTAGTAGGAGTAGGAGAGAAGGAAGGGGAAGAGAGAAGGGAAGGAAGGAGGGGGTGCGGCCCCTCCCCCTAGTCCAATTCGGACTAGGCCTTGGGGGGCGCGCGGCCTGCCCTAGGCAGCCCCTCTCTCTTTCCCGTATGGCCCAATAAGGCCCAATACTTCTCCCCGGTGAATTCCCGTAACTCTCCGGTACTCCGAAAAATACCCGAATCACTCGGAACCTTTCCGAACTCCGAATATAGTCGTCCAATATATCGATCTTTACGTCTCAACCATTTCGAGACTCCTCATCATGTCCCCGATCTCATCCGGGACTCCGAACTCCTTCGGTACATCAAAACTCATAAACTCATAATATAACTGTCATCAAAACCTTAAGCGTGCGGACCCTACGGGTTCGAGAACTATGTAGACATGACCTAGAACTATTCTTGGTCAATAACCAATAGCGGAACCTGGATGCCCATATTGGCTCCTACATATTCTACGAAGATCTTTATCGGTCAAACCGCATAACGTACTTTGTTCCCTTTGTCATCGGTATGTTACTTGCCCGAGATTCGATCGTCGGTATCCAATACCTGGTTCAATCTCGTTACCGGCAAGTCTCTTTACTCGTTACGTAATACATCATCTCACAACTAACTCATTAGTTGCAATGCTTGCAAGGCTTATAGTGATGTGTATTACCGAGAGGGCCCAGAGATACCTCTCCGACAATCGGAGTGACAAAACCTAATCTCGAAATACGCCAACCCAACATGTACCTTTGGAGACACCTGTAGTACTCCTTTATAATCACCCAGTTACGTTGTGACGTTTGGTAGCACCCAAAGTGTTCCTCCGGTAAACGGGAGTTGTATAATCTCATAGTTACAGGAACATGTATAAGTCATGAAGAAAGCAATAGCAACATACTTAACGATCAAGTGCTAAGCTAACGGAATGGGTCAAGTCAATCACATCATTCTCCTAATGATGTGACCCCGTTAATCAAATGACAACTCTTTTGTCAATGGTTAGGAAACATAACCATCTTTGATAAACGAGCTAGTCAAGTAGAGGCATACTAGTGACACTATGTTTGTCTATGTATTCACACATGTATTATGTTTCCGGTTAATACAATTCTAGCATGAATAATAAACATTTATCATGAAATAAGGAAATAAATAATAACTTTATTATTGCCTCTATGGCATATTTCCTTCAGTCTCCCACTTGCACTAGAGTCAATAATCTAGTTCACATCGCCATGTGATTTAACACCAATATTCATATCTGTATATGATTAACACCCATAGTTCACATCATCATGTGACCAACACCCAAAGGGTTTACTACAGTCAATAATCTAGTTCACATTGCTATGTGATTAACACCCAAAGAGTACTAAGGTATGATCATGTTTTGCTCGTGAGAGAAGTTTAGTCAACGGGTCTGTCATATTACAGAGACGTATGTATTTTGCAAATATTCTATGTCTACAACGCTTTGCACGGAGCTACTCTAGCTAATTGCTCCCACTTTCAATGTGTATCCAGATTGAGACTTAGAGTCATCTGGATCGGTGTAAAAGCTTGCATCGTTGTAACTTTTTACGACGGGCTCTTTTATCACCTCCATAATTGAGAAACATCTCCTTATTTCTCTAAGGATAATTTTGACCAATGTCCAGTGATCTACTTCTAGATCACTATTGTACTCCCTTGCCAAACCAGGGCAGAGTATACAATAGGTCTGGTCCATAGCATGGCATACTTTTAGAGAACCTATGACTGATGCATAGGGAATGACTTTCATTCTCTTTCTATTTTCTGCCGTGGTCGGGTCTTGAGTCTTACTCAATTTCACACCTTTGCAACACAGGCAAGAACTCTTTCTTTGACTGTTCCATTTTGAACTATTCCAAAATCTTGACAAGGTATGTACTTATTGAAAAAACTTATCAAGCGTCTTGATCTATCTCAATAGATCTTGATGCTCAATATGTAAGCAGCTTCACCGAGGTCTTTCATTGAAAAACCTTTTATTCAAGTATCCTTTTATGCTATCCAGAAATTATATATCATTTCCAATCAACAATATGTCTTGCACATATAATATCAGAAATGCTACAGAGCTCCCACTCACTTTCTTGTAAATACAGGCCTTTCCAAAAGTCTGTATAAAACCATATGCTTTGATCAACTCATCAAAGCGTATATTCCAACTCCGAGATTCTTGCACCAGTCCATTGATGGATCGTTGGAGCTTGCACATTTTGTTAGTACCTTTAGGATTAACAAAACCTTCTGGTTGCATCATATACAACTCTTCTTTAATAAATCCATTAAAGAATGTAGTTTTTGACATCCATTTGCCAGATGTGACAATTGCTAACATGATTCGGACAGACTGAAGCATCGCTACAGTTGAGAAAATCTCATTGTAGTCAACACCTTGAACTTGTCGAAAACCTTTTTGTGACAAGTTGAGCTTTGTAGATAGTAATACTACTATCAGTGTCCGTCTTCCTCTTGAAGATCCATTTATTTAACATGGCTTGCTGATCATCGAGCAAGTCAATCAAAGTCCATACTTTGTTCTCATACATGGATCCTATCTCAGATTTCATGGCCTCAAGCCATTTCGCGGAATCTGGGCTCATCATCGCTTCCTCATAGTTTGTAGGTTCATCATGGTCTAGTAACATGACTTCTAGAACGGGATTACCGTACCACTTTGGTGCGGATCTTATTCTGGAAGACCTACGAGGTTCGGTAGTAACTTGATCGGAAGCTTCATGATCATCATCATTAACTTTCTCACTAATAGGTGTAGGCATCACTGGAACTGATTTCTGTGATGAACTACTTTCCAATTTGGGAGAAGGTACAATTATCTTATCAAGTTCTATTTTCCTCCCACTCACTTCTTTCGAGAGAAACTCCTTCTCTAGAAAGGATCCATCTTAGCAATGAATAACTTGCCTTTGGATCTGTGATAGAAGGAGTACCCGATAGTTACTCTTGGGTATTCTATGAAGACGCACTTCTCTGATTTGGGTTCGAGCTTATTAGGTTGAAACTTTTTCACATAAGCATCGCAACCCCAAACTTTAAGAAACGACAACTTTGGTTTCTTGCTTAAACCATAGTTCATAAGGCGTCGTCTCAACGGATGTTGATGTTGCCCTTTTTAAAGTGAATGTAGTTGTCTCTAATGCATAACCCCAAAACGATAGTGGTAAACCGACAAGAGACATCATAGATCGCACCATATCCAATAAAGTGCGGTTACGACGTTCGGACACACCATTAAGCTGTGGTGTTCCAGGTGGCATGAGTTTGTGAAACTATTCCACATTGTTTTAATTGAAGAACAAACTCGTAACTCCGCGATCAAATTGCAGAAACTTTATTTTCTTGTTACGATGATTTTCCACTTCACTCTGAAATCCTTTGAACCTTTTCAACTATTTCAGACTTATGTTTCATCAAGTAGATATACCCATATCTGCTCAAATCATCTATGAAGGTCAGAAAATAATGATACTTGCCACGAGCCTTAATACTCATTGGATCGCATACATCGGTATGTATTATTTCCAATAAGTCAGTAGCTCGTTCCTTTGTTCCGGAGAACGGAGTTTTAGTCATCTCGCCGAAAAGGCACGGTTCGCAAACATCAAATGATTCATAACCAAGTGATTCCAATAATCCATCTTTATGGAGTTTCTTCATGCGCTTTACACCGATATGACCTAAACGGCAGTGCCACAAATAAGTTGCACTGTCATTATTCACTTTGCATCTTTTGGCATCAATATTATGAATATGTGTATCACTATGATCGAGATCCAACAAACTATTTTCATTGGGTGTATGACCATTGAAGGTTTTATTCATGTAAACAGAACAACAATTATTCTTTGACTTTAAATGAATAACCGTATCGCAATAAACATGATCAAATCATATTCATGCTCAACGCAAACGCCAAATGCCATTTATTTAGGTTTAACACTAATCCCGAAAGTATAGGGAGTGTGCGATGATGATCATATCAATCTTGGAACCACTTCCAACACTCATCGTCACTTCCCCTTCAACTAGTCTGTTTATTATGTAACTCCTGTTTCGAGTTACTAATATTTAGCAACCAAACAAGTATCAAATACTCAGAGGCTACTATAAACACTAGTAAAGTACACATCAATAACATGTATATCAAATATACCCTTGTTCACTTTGCCATCCTTATTATCCACCAAATATTCAGGGCATTTCCGCTTCTAGTGACCATTTCCTTTGCAGTAGAATCACTTAGTCTTAGGCTTAGGTCCAGACTTGGGCTTCTTCACTTGAGCAGCAACTTGCTTGCTGTTCTTTTTTGAAGTTCCCCTTTTTCCCTTTGCCCTTTTTCTTGAAACTAGTGATCTTGTCCACCATCAACACTTTGATGTTTTTTTTATTTCTACCTTCGCTGATTTTTGCATCGCGAAGAGCTTGGGAATTGTTTTCATCATCCCTTGCATATTATAGTTCATCACGAAGTTCTACTAACTTGGTGGTGGTGACTAGAGAATTCTGTCAATCACTATCTTATCTGGAAGATTAACTCCCACTTGATTCAAGCGATTGTAGTACCCAGACAATCTGAGCACATGCTCACTAGTTGAGCGATTCTCCTCCATCTTTTAGCTATAGAACTTGTTGGAGACTTCATATCTCTCAACTCGGGTATTTGCTTGAAATATTAACTTCAACTCCTGGAACATCTCATATGGTCCATGACGTTTCAAAACGTCTTTGAAGTCCCGATTCTAAGCTGTTAAGTATGGTGCACTAAACTATCAAGTAGTCATCATATTGAGCTAGCCAAATGTTCATAACGTCTGCATTTGCTCCTGCAATAGGTCTGTCACCTAGCGGTGCATTAAGGACATAATTCTTCTGTGCAGCAATGAGGATAAACCTCAAATCACGGATCCAATCCGCATCATTGCTACTAACATCTTTCAACATAGTTTTCTCTAGGAACACATATAAAAATAAACATATGAAAGCAACAACGCGAGCTATTGATCTACAACATAATTTGCAAAATACTACCAGGACTAAGTTCATGATAAATTAAAGTTCAATTAATCATATTACTTAAGAACTCCCACTTAGACAGACATCTCTCTAGTCATCTAAGTGACCACGTGACCCAAATCAACTAAACCATGTCCGATCATCACGTGAGATGGAGTAGTTTTCAATGGTGAACATCACTATGTTGATCATATCTACTATATGATTCACGCTCGACCTTTCGGTCTCAGTGTTCCGAGGCCATATCTGTATATGCTAGGCTCGTCAAGTTTAACCTGAGTATTCCGCGTGTGCAACTGTTTTGCACCTGTTGTATTTGAACGTAGAGCCTATCACACCCGATCATCACGTGGTGTCTCAGCACGAAGAACTTTCACAACGGTGCATACTCAGGGAGAACACTTCTTGATAATTAGTGAGAGATCATCTTAAAATGCTACTGTCAATGAAAGCAAGATAAGATGCATAAAGGATAAACATCACATGCAATCAATATAAGTGATATGATATGGCCATCATCATCTTGTGCTTGTGATCTCCATCTTCGAAGCACCATCGTGATCACCATCGTCACCGGTGCGACACCTTGATCTCCATCGTAGCATTGTTGTCGTTACGCCATCTATTGCTTCTACGACTATCGCTACCGCTTAGTGATAAAGTAAAGCAATTACAGGGTGTTTGCATTTCATACAATAAAGCGACAACCATATGGCTCCTGCCAGTTGCCAATAACTTCGGTTACAAAACATGATCATCTCATACAATAAAATATAGCATCACGTCTTGACCATATCACATCACAACATGCCCTGCAAAAACAAGTTAGACGTCCTCTACTTTGTTGTTGCAAATTTTACGTGGCTGCTACGGGCTTAGCAAGAACCGTTCTTACCTACGCATCAAAACCACAACGATAGTTCGTCAAGTTGGTGCTAATTTAACCTTCTCAAGGACCGGGCGTAGCCACACTCGATTCAGCTAAAGTGAGAGAGACAGACACCCGCCAGCCACCTTTAAGCACAAGTGCTCGTAACAGTGAAACCAGTCTCGCGTAAGCGTACGCGTAATGTCGGTCCGGGCCGCTTCATCTCACAATACCGCCGAACCAAAGTATGACATGCTGGTAAGCAGTATGACTTGTATCGCCCACAACTCACTTGTGTTCTACTCGTGCATATAACATCAACGCATAAAACCTGGCTCGGATACCACTGTTGGGGAACGTAGTAATTTCAAAAAAAAATCCTACGCACACGCAAGATCATGGTGATGACATAGCAACGAGAGGGGAGAGTGTTGTCCACGTACCCTCGTAGACCGTAAGCGGAAGCGTTAGCACAACGAGGCTGATGTAGTCGTACGTCTTCACGGTCCGACCGATCCAAGCACCGAACGTACGGCACCTCCGAGTGCAGCACACGTTCATTTCGATGATGATCCCCGGGCTCCGATCTAGCAAAGCTTCGGGGATGAGTTCTGTCAGCACGACGGCGTGGTGACGATGATGATGCTCTACCGGCACAGTGCTTCGCCTAAACACCGCGACGATATGACCGAGGTGGAATATGGTGGAGGAGGGCACCGCACACGGCTAAGGAACGATCCGTAGATCAACTTGTGTGTCATGGGGTGCCCCCCTGCCCCCGTATATAAAGGAGCAAGGGGAGGAGGGCCGGCCAAGTAGGAGGAGGCACGCCCAAGGGGAGTAGGACTCCACCTTTCCTAGTAGGAGTAGGAGAGAAGGAAGGGGAAGAGAGAAGGGAAGGAAGGAGGGGGTGCGGCCCCTCCCCCTAGTCCAATTCGGACTAGGCCTTGGGGGGCGCGCGGCCTGCCCTAGGCAGCCCCTCTCTCTTTCCCGTATGGCCCAATAAGGCCCAATACTTCTCCCCGGTGAATTCCCGTAACTCTCCGGTACTCCAAAAAATACCCGAATCACTCGGAACCTTTCCGAACTCCGAATATAGTCGTCCAATATATCGATCTTTACGTCTCGACCATTTCGAGACTCCTCGTCATGTCCCCGATCTCATACGGGACTCCAAACTCCTTCGGTACATCAAAACTCATAAACTCATAATATAACTGTCATCGAAACCTTAAGCGTGCGGACCCTACGGGTTCGAGAACTATGTAGACATGACCTAGAACTATTCTTGGTCAATAACCAATAGCGGAACCTGGATGCCCATATTGGCTCCTACATATTCTACGAAGATCTTTATCGGTCAAACCGCATAACAACATACTTTGTTCCCTTTGTCATCGGTATGTTACTTGCCCGAGATTCGATCGTCGGTATCCAATACCTGGTTCAATCTCATTACCGGCAAGTCTCTTTACTCGTTATGTAATACATCATCTCACAACTAACTCATTAGTTGCAATGCTTGCAAGGCTTATAGTGATGTGTATTACCGAGAGGGCCCAGAGATACCTCTCCGACAATCGGAGTGACAAAACCTAATCTTGAAATACGCCAACCCAACATGTACCTTTGGAGACACCTGTAGTACTCCTTTATAATCACCCAGTTACGTTGTGACGTTTGGTAGCACCCGAAGTGTTCCTCCGGTAAACGGGAGTTGTATAATCTCATAGTTACAGGAACATGTATAAGTCATGAAGAAAGCAATAGCAACATACTTAACGATCAAGTGCTAAGCTAACGGAATGGGTCAAGTCAATCACATCATTCTCCTAATGATGTGATCCCCTTAATCAAATGACAACTCTTTTGTCTATGGTTAGGAAACATAACCATCTTTGATAAACGAGCTAGTCAAGTAGAGGCATACTGGTGACACTATGTTTGTCTATGTATTCACACATGTATTATGTTTCTGGTTAATACAATTCTAGCATGAATAATAAACATTTATCATGAAATAAGGAAATAAATAATAACTTTATTATTGCCTCTAGGGAATATTTCCTTCAACCTCCTCATATGACATATACATGGTGGATATCCCAAAGGATGGGAATGGCGAAGGAACATAAGAGGATGACCCCTCCAAGAAACAGCCCAAGCGCCGGTGTCAGCGGCGCCGCTCTAAATCCCGCCACAGCAAGAATGAAGATTCCGGCACCGGAGATAATAATACACCGGACAGTGCCGAAGACAACCCACTCCAGCAAGATCCAGCGTAGGAGGATGAAGACGCCAGCCCTCATGAGAGAGCGGCAGAAGAAGAGGTAGAGGATTATATGCCTCCCTCCGGAGACGAGGCAAGCCTCGACGACGATGAATTCGTCGTGCCTGAGGATCCCGTCGAACAAGAGCGTTTTAAACGCAGGCTTATGGCCACGGCGAATAGCCTCAAGAAAAAGCAGCAACAGCTTAGAGGTGATCAAGATCTGCTAGCCGACAGATGGACTGAAGTCCTCGCGGCCGAAGAGCATGAGCTCGAACGCCCCTCCAAAAGCTACCCTAAACGCAAGTTGCTCCCCCGATTAGAGGAGGAAGCATATGAACCCGCATCACCAGGAGACAATACGGCTGACCAACCACCCCGTGGTCGCGACAGAGAGGCCCCTAGGCCCTTCACTAAACCCGTACCCCGGCATCGCTCGAAAAGCATAAGGCCACAGGGGAACGCTCCGGATTTGCGAGATATATTGGAGGATAAGGCAAGACAATAAAGATCGATCTATGTCGCGTGGGCGCCCCATGATACGTGACGACAACCGTCACGCCGGACACAGTAAGTCCGTCCGGGCCGAACAAAACAGACAAAGCTCTTTTGAGCTCTGTCGTGATATCGCCCAGTACAGAGGCGCCGCACACCCACTATGCTTCACAGATGAAATAATGGATCATCAAATCCCCGAAGGGTTTAAACCCGTGAATATCGAATCTTACGATGGCACAACAGACCCCGCGGTTTGGATCGAAGACTATCTTCTTCACATCCACATGGCCCGCGGTGACGATCTTCACGCCATCAAATATCTCCCCCTCAAGCTTAAAGGACCAGCCCGGCATTGGCTTAACAACTTGCCAGCAGAGTCAATTGGGAGTTGGGAAGACCTGGAAGCCGCATTCCTCGATAACTTCCAAGGCACGTATGTGCGACCACCAAACGCTGATGACCTAAGCCACATAATTCAGCAGCCAGACGAATCGGCCAGACAATTCTGGACACGGTTCTTAACCAAGAAAAATCAAATCGTCGACTGTCCGGATGCGGAGGCCCTCGCAGCCTTCAAGCATAACATCCGCGACGAGTGGCTTGCCCGGCACCTAGGACAGGAAAAGCCGAAATCCATGGCAGCCCTCACATCACTCATGACCCGCTTCTGCGCGGGTGAGGATAGCTGGCTAGCATGCAGCAACAACCTCAGGAAACAATCTGGCAGTCCAGATTTCAATGACCGAAATGGCAGGTCGCGTCGTAACAAAAACAAGCGCCGCATCAACGGCGACAATAGTGAGGATACGGCAGTCAATGCCGGATTCAGATGCTCTAAACCCGGTCAGCGGAAAAGGCCATTCAAAAGAACTGCTCCAGGTCCGTCCAATTTGGACCGAATACTCGACCGCTTGTGCCAGATACACGGCACCCCCGAAAAGCCAGCTAACCATACCAATAGGGACTGTTGGGTATTCAAGCAGGCAGGCAAGTTAATTGCCGAAAACAATGACAAGGGGCTGCATAGCGATGACGAGGAAGAGACCCGACCGCCGAACAATAGAGGACAGAAGGGTTTCCCCCCACAGGTGCGGACGGTGAACATGATATACGCAACGCACATACCCAAAAGGGAGCGGAAGCGCGCACTCGGGGATGTATACGCGATGGAGCCAATCGCCCCAAAGTTCAATCCATGGTCCTCCTGCCCGATCACTTTTGACCGAAGGGACCACCCCACCAGCATCCGCCACGGCGGATTCGCCGCATTGGTCTTAGACCCAATCATCGATGGATTTTACCTCACCAGAGTCCTGATGGACGGCGGCAGCAGCCTAAACCTGCTTTATCAGGATACAGTGCGCAAAATGGGCATAGACCCCTCAAGGATTAAACCTACCAAGATGACCTTTAAAGGAGTCATACCAGGTGTAGAAGCCAATTGTACAGGCTCAGTCACACTGGAAGTGGTCTTCGGATCCCCGGATAACTTCTGAAGCAAGGAGTTAATCTTTGACATAGTCCCGTTCCGCAGGGGCTATCATGCCTTGCTCGGACGTACCGCGTTTGCAAAGTTCAACCCGGTGCCGCACTACGCATACCTCAAGCTCAAGATGCCAGGCCCTAGAGGAGTCATCACGGTCAACGGAAACACTGAACGTTCTCTCCGAACGGAGGAACATACAGCGGCTCTCGCGGCAGAAGCACAAAGCAGTCTCTTAAGACAATTCTTGAGTCCGGACGTTAAACGGCCGGACACAGCTAAGCGCTCCCGGAGTAACCTACAACAAGACCACCTGGCACGTTCCGAGCACGCGTAGCAGTGCGGCCCCATCCCCAGCCCCTGTAAAACGTCAAGACAGGTCCTTCGCGTACACCATTACGCTCTGAAGATGCCATGGGCATGGGGAGAGGGGCGCAACCACGATAGGCCCAGACTGCGGTTCAACCACACCAGGGGCTCTTAAGTGTGTCGTTCTTTTTTTCTTTTCTTTTCTTTCTTTTTCTCTTTACCCACAGGACTCCGTTCGTCAGAGGCCCTGTCCGGCAGCAGACCTGCCGAACTCACGATGCAACAGCCAGGGAAGGATAAAGGCTACAACGAATATACATGTGGTCTCTATTACGAGCATTTTTATACACCAATCCGCAGCCTACCCCTGGAGGGGGATACGTTTAACAGTCCCATCCCTTGCTTATCGCACTATTTGTATCATTCTGCATTCATAGCAGCACTTATTGAATAAAACAATGCAGCACCTTTTTGCTTATAATTGCATTTCTTTTTCATACATATGTTCATTTACGACACGTTGCATCCGTACACTTTGGTATGGTAAATACACACCAGGGGCTTATGTTTCCCGCATCATGGTGTGATAAGTCCGAACACTTTCACAAGTGCGGCACCCTAAACTTATAGCATTATATGCATCGGCTCCGAATCATGTCTTGGGTCAATAGTTGGGTTTGCCCGGCTCCCATGTTTTGGTACCTTACGTTCCGTTATATCGGCTAAGGTAGCACTGGGAGAACCACTGCGATTGCGCCCCGGTTGAGATGGGTTAACGCCTCAGTGGAGAAAGCTAAAACTGACCATCATGATGAGGCGAGAGCCGGTCGCTGTTCGAGAGGTTTTTGCGAGTCCTTAAAGACTTATGCCGCTTAGAGTGAGGAGCCGGATCTTGTCCGGCCCAGGCGTGGATAGCGCCCCAAATTCGGCCTTCCGAAGACTAGGGGCTTCGCCGAAATTTAAAATTATAGAATTCTATGGCTAAGTGGGAGTGTTCAAGCATTATAAGTCCGGTTGCCTTGTTCGTTGTGTTGAGCGCCTCCCTAGATGGACCCAAATATGGGAACAAGAGCGCTCAAATTTATCCCAAACACCCCAGCACTCGTGGCATGGGGGCTGAAGCCGACGACTTGCCATCTCTCAGATTTGATAAACAGCCGCACAGAAGGTAATATTTTAAATTAAAAAGCATTGCTTAGCGCATGTGAACTAAGTTTTCAGCGCACAAGATAACAAAATGTGAGTCTACTAAAAAATTACATCTTTGGAGCACTCCCCTGCAATAGTGCGGGCGCCCTTCAGCACACTCTTATAATACATCTCGGGCGTGCGGTGCTCCTTTCCCTCTGGTGGCGGGTCCGTCGCAAGCTTCTGGGCATCCATCTTGCCCCAGTGCACCTTTGCGCGGGCAAGGGCCCGACGAGCACCCTCAATACAGGCGGAGTGCTTGATGACTTCAACCCACGGGCACGCATCCACCAGCTGCCGCACCAGGCCGAAGTAGCTCCCAGGCATGGTCTCCTTAGGTCACAGCCGAACTATGAGGCCCTTCATGGCCTGTTCGGCCGCCTTGTGGAGCTCGACCGGCTGCTTCAGCTGGTCGCTAAGGGGCACCGGATGTCCGGCCTCAGCATACTGAGACCAGAAGACCTTCTCCATCGAACTCCCCTCCTCGGCCCGGTAGAATGCGGCAGCATCGGACATGCTGCGAGGAAGATCTGTGAACGCTCTTGGAGAGCTCCGAATTCGGGTAAGCGACAGGTAATTAACACTCACATGCTTACTTTGCATGAAAAATGCCTTACCCGCTGCTATTTTCTTTACCACCTCGATCTCCTGGAGGGCCTTGTAGGCTTCGGCCTTAGCGGCTTTGGCACTCTCAAGAGCCGTTGCAAGCTCAGACTCTCGAGTCTTCGAGTCACGCTCCAGGCTCTCATGTTTCTGCACGAGATCCTGGAGCTCTTGCTGTACCTCCGCCACCCGCGCCTCCTGCTTCTCTCACTCGGTGCGCTCCGCAGCCGCATTGCGTTCGGCCGCGGCCACCGCCTCTTTCAGGGTCGCCACCTCGTTAGTGGCCCCTGCAATACCCATGTTATCCTTGTCATTCTTTTTTGCAACCAAAATCCTTTTCTGTAAGGTGCAATTTTAATAAGGTGTTACTCACCTTCCTTGTCCTCGAGCTGCTTCTTGGCACGGTCGAGCTTGTTCTCGGACCGCTCGAGGTTTTCCTTCAAAGTATTGACCTCCGCAATCAGTGTGGCAGAGGTCAGCAGCGCAGCCTGCAATCCCATATTGACATATTTTTTATGACTCCTGCATATATCTTTTTTAAGATCCTCAGTCCGGCTTTTCTTTCCGAACACTGAACCGAGCATCAGGGGCTACTGTCTATGCGGTACCATTTTATACATATTAAAATTCTTACCTCAAAGCCTGTTAGAAGGCTGTTGCAGGCTTCGGTCAGCCCGCTCTTGGCGAGCTGCACCTTCTGAATCACCGCACTCATAATAGTGTGGTGTTCCTCTTCGATGGAGGCGCCGTTGAGCGCCTCCAGCAAGTTATCCGGCACCTCCGGTTGGACGGAGGCAGCCGGTGTCACGGTCTTGCCCTTCTTACAAAGGGGTCGCCCGCCGGACTCCGGAGCCACTGTGGGTTCCGGGGCCGAGTCCGGTGCAAAGTCCGGGAGGTTGTCCTGCGACACCTCCGGGGCCCTCTCCTCCTGGTGGGTCCCTTCCTGGGATCCCACCTCGGCATCGTCCGCATCACCGGGGGTGGAGGCAGTCGGAAGAGAATCCATATCTGACGCCCCTAAGGACCCGCTCGACGAAGTGGGGAGATCATCCTTAGGCGGACTGCAGGGTTGTATGCGGCATTAGAAAGACATGATGTGGCGGAAAATAAAAACCTTGAAGTTATTCGGGAATCCGGATACTTACGATCTCGCCAGGGGCTTGGTCCTTGGAGGCCAGTCCTCGTCGTCGTCACCGTCGTTGGCGGAGCAGTCCGGGGGAAGAGTTTTTCCCTTCTTGGACCCTTCGGCCTCCCTTGTTGGGGAGGCCTTCCTTTTCTTCCCTCCCCCCCGCTGGGGGAGAGGCTTTCTTCTTCTCCTCCTCGCCTTGGTGGGAGGAGTCGGCCTCGGATTCATCATCCGATAGCACCTGAAAACGGGAACTCTTCCGAGTCCCCGTGGCCTTCTTCTTGGCCTTCTTCTCCGGCACCACGTGGGGTGCCGGAGTCAGCAGCCCTGTTAGGCGGGCGTCCGCTGGGTCCTCGGGCAATGGGGCCGGACAGATAGTCCGTTCGGCCTTCGCCAGCCATTCCTGTCAAAGGTAAAGGGAGTTTAGATCCCGCATAGAGTCAAACTATGGAAAACAAGTGGTGAAATCACTTACCTCGTCAGCTGAATGCTGCGAGCGAAATCCGCGATCTTCGGTAGCGGATTCAGGAGCTTCGGCGCCCTTGAACAGCACCTTCCAGACATCTTCGTACGTAGTGTCGAAGAGCCCGCTCAGGGTCTGGTGCTGCGCCGGATCAAACTCCCACATATTGAAGCCCCGTCATTGGCACGGGAGAATCCGGCGGATGAGCATGACCTAGACTACGTTGACAAGCTTGAGCTTCTTGTCCACCAGCTTCTGGATACAGGCTTGGAGTCCGGTTAGCTCCTCCGAATCCCCCCAGATCCGGCCGCTCTCTTTCCAAGAGGTGAGCCGTGTAGGGATGCCAGATCTGAATTCGGGGGCCGCTGCCCAATCAGGGTCACGCGGCTCGGTGATGTAGAACCACCTCGATTGCCATCCCTTGATGGTTTCCACGAAGGTGCCCTCCAGCCATGTAACATGGGACATCCTGCCCACCATGGCTCCTCCGCACTCCGCTTGGCTGCCCTTCACAACCTTCGTCTTGACACTGAAGGTCTTGAGCCACAAGCCGAAGTGGGGCTGGATGCAGAGGAAGGCCTCGCACACGACGATAAACGCCGAGATGTTGAGGATGAAATTCGGGGCCAGATCATGGAAATCTAGGCCGTAGTAGAACATGAGCCCCCGGACAAAGGGATGAAGTGGGAAGCCCAGTCCGCGGAGGAAATGGGGAAGAAATACTACCCTCTCATGGGGCCTGGGGGTGGGGATGAGCTCTCCCTTGTCGGGGAGCCGGTGCATGATGTCGCTGGACAAATATCCGGCGTCGCACAGCTTCTGGATCTGCCCCTCCGTGACGGAGGAGGCCATCCACTTGCCTCCCGCTCCGGACATAGTTGGAGAAGGTTGAGGTGAGAAGTGCGGACTTGGGCGCTGGAGCTCGAGTTCGCGGAGATGGATAAGCCAAGGAGGAAGAAGGTGCAGGTAAAAGGGTTGGATCTTTATCCCCTTATATGGGCGGACAAAAACATGTGTCCCCACCAGCCTGGTAAAACTCGCTTATCTCCCAAGCGTCACAATCAATGGCGCGGTTGGGTTACCCACGTCCGTATTGATGGGAATCCCGGAATAAGGGGAACACGATCTCTGCTTTGACAAGACGTGCCAAGAAAACCGCCTCACTAAATGCGCGGAGGTGGAACAATAAAAACAATTTGAGTAAAGGCTTGGTAATGGTGTGACGTCACGCCACAAAATACGTCAGCAGATTGAACTTGTGTGATATTATTCTCTCTACGGTGGTATGTGGAATTTATTTTGCAGAGCCGGACACTATCCTGGTGTTCACAATCTTCTATAAATTATTCGGAGGAAGAACCCGCCTTGCAATGCTGAAGACAACATGCGCGCCAGACTCGTCGTCATTGAAGCCTGGTTCAGGGGCTACTGAGGGAGTTTCGGACTAGGGGATGTCCGGATAGCTGAACTATCATCATCGGCCGGACTCCAAGACTACGAAGATACAAGATTGAAGACTTTGTCCCGTGTCCGGATGGGACTTTCCTTGGCGTGGAAGGCAAGCTTGGCGATACGGATATGTAGATTTCCTACCATTGTAACCGACTTTGTGTAACCCTAGCCCTCTCCGGTGTCTATATAAACCGGATGGCTTTAGTCCATAGGACGAACAACAATCATACCATAGGCTAGCTTCTAGGGTTTAGCCTCCTTGATCTCGTGGTAGATCTACTCTTGTAACACACATCATCAATATTAATCAAGCAGGACGTAGGGTTTTACCTCCATCAAGAGGGCCCGAACCTGGGTAAAACATCGTGTCCCTCGTCTCCTGTTACCATCTGCCTAGACGCACAGTTCGGGACCCCCTACCCGAGATCCGCCAGTTTTGACACCGACAGGCACCATCACCGTGCATGGAAGTCGAAAGGTAGCCCTGGAATGTGAGGAGGGCGACGCGGCTTATGCTGAGTCTGTTTGTGCAGTAGTGGAGTTGAAGTTTTATCAAGA
Source organism: Triticum aestivum (assembly GCF_018294505.1). Classification (NCBI taxonomy): domain Eukaryota; kingdom Viridiplantae; phylum Streptophyta; class Magnoliopsida; order Poales; family Poaceae; genus Triticum; species Triticum aestivum. The sequence goes on from NC_057810.1 coordinate 677,091,277, forward strand.
CAATGTTGACCCGGCGGATATGACCTCTTTAAAGAAGCCAACCATCGAGCATGACCCGACAATGAAGTTTAAGTTGGCTACTGAAACCAAGATTGTTGATTTCAATCCAGGTGATTCATCTAAGCAGTTCAGTATCAGTGCCAATTTGGATCCTAAATAGGAAAGCATGCTCATCGAGTTCATCCGTGAGAACCGGGACATCTTCGCATGGAAACCTTCTGACACGCCGGGTGTACCGAGAGAACTCGCTGAGCACACTCTCAATATTGATCCAAAGTATAAGCCGGTCAGGCAGTTTCTTCGACGGTTCAACAAAGAGAGACGGAAAGCTATTGGAGAGGAAGTCGCCCGGCTCTTAGCGGCTGGGTTTATTATTGAAGTTTTTCACCCGGAGTGGTTGGCTAACCCGGTGCTCGTGCTCAAGAAGAACGGCACCTGGCGGATGTGTGTGGATTACACGGACTTAAATAAGGCTTGTCCGGCTGATCCCTTTGCTCTCCCCCGTATTGATCAAATCATTGATGCTACGGCGGGCTACGAGCGTTTGAGCTTTTTGGATGCTTACTCTGGTTATCATCAGATTAAAATGGCAGTTAAGGACTAGGAGAAGACGGCTTTCATCACTCCGTTTGGAGCCTTCTGTTATGTATCTATGCCATTTGGACTCAAGAGTGCTCAGGCGACTTATCAGCGATGTGTACAGAACTGTCTCCACGATCAAATTGGGCGCAATGTTCATGCTTATGTGGATGACATCGTGGTAAAGTCCAGAGAGAAGGAAACTTTGATATCTGACTTGAAAGAGACCTTTGATAATCTCCGGGTTTATAAGATGATGCTTAACCTGACCAAGTGTGTATTTGGTGTACCTGCAGGCAAGCTCTTGGGTTTTCTGGTCTCAAACAGAGGCATTGAAGCTAATCCGGAGAAGATCAAGGCAATTACCTCTCTAGCTAAACCGGCATGCATCAATGATGTTCAGCGACTGGCGGGTCGTGTTGCTGCTTTAGGCCGGTTCATAAGCCGGTTAGGTGAGAAGGCCCTACCACTGTATCAGATGATGAAGAAAACAAACACTTTTATCTGGAGTGATGTTGCTAATACTACCTTTGAAGATTTAAAGAGACAGTTGTCTGAGCCACCGGTCCTTGCGGCTCCCATTGATAAAGAGCCGTTGCTGTTATATGTGGCTGCCAATTCACGAGCCGTCAGTGTTGCCATCGTGGTGGAGCGTAAGGAGGCTGGCAAGGAGCATTCGGTTCAACGGCCGGTTTATTACATCAGTGAGGTGCTCATTGAGTCTAAACAAAGGTATCCACATTGGCAGAAACTCGTTTATGGAGTGTTTATGGCAAGCCGGAAGCTGAAGCAGTACTTCCAAAGCCATCCTATAACTGTGGTAAGTTCTGCCCCCTTGGGAGACATCATCCAGAATAGAGAGGCCGCAGGACGAGTCGTCAAGTGGGCCATTGAGCTTGGGCCTCACGGTTTGAAATACATGCCTCGGACTGCTATCAAGTCTCAAGCCCTAGTGGATTTTATCAATGATTGGACAGAGTTGCAGGCACCTGAGGAGAAGCCAGATAACACATATTGGACTATTCACTTTGATGGGTCCAGGCAGTTAGAAGGCTCGGGGGCTGGAGTTGTTTTAACTTCCCCTCGAGGTGACAAATTTTGTTATGTGCTCCGGCTTATATTTCCTTGTACTAATAATGCAGCTGAGTACGAGGCCTTACTCCATGGTCTCCTGATGGCCAAAGAGATGAATTTGATCCGGGTAAGATGCTTGGGCGACTCAGATCTCGTGGTTCAACAGGTGTCAGGCAAGTGGGACTCCAAGGATCCCCTTATGGCGGCTTACCATCGTGAAGTTGATGCAGTGGCTAGGCATTTCAAAGGTTATCAAGTGGAGCACATTGATCGAAGGAATAATGAGGCGGCTGATGCTTTAAGCCAGCTGGGATCTCAGCATAAGCCGGTGCCGCCTAACACCTTTCTCGACGTTTTGCATAATCCTTCTGACAAGGTACGTACAGAGGAAGAACTAGCAGTGCCGGACCCGGAGGCACAGCTGGTGGCAGCTCTTCACGTCATCCCGGATTGGACAGTGCCATATTTGGCCTATATGACCCGGGGAGAGTTGCCCGAGGATGATACCTTGGCGATACAAATTATCAGGCGCTCCAAATCTATGACGATTGTTCATGGCGAATTACATCACCGCAGCGTCACTGGAGCATTTCAACGTTGTGTGTCGCCTGCGGAGGGTCAGGAGATACTTCGTGAGATCCATGAAGGAGATTGTGGTCATCATGCCGGTTCAAAATCTCTTGTGGCCAAGGCTTTTCGTCATGGTTTCTATTGGCTGGCGGCTCATGCTGATGCGGAGGATCTAGTCAGCAAATGTGACGGATGTCAAAAATTCTCACGACGAGCTCATGTGTCGGCTCAAGAGTTGAGGATGATTCCAATTACTTGGCCGTTTGCAGTCTGGGGGCTTGACATGGTTGGACCTTTCAAAAGGTCCAAGGATAAAAAGACACACCTCCTGATGGCAGTGGATAAGTTTACAAAGTGGGTTGAGGCAGAGCCGGTCAGTAAGTGTGATGCAGCCACAACGGTTCAGTTCATGAAAAAGGTGATCTTTCGTTTTGGTTTTCCACACAGCATCATAACTGATAATGGCACTAATCTCTCCAAGGGTGACATGGAAGAGTTCTGTCAACGAGAACATATCCGGCTTGATGTTTCGCCTGTTGCTCATCCACAATCCAATGGTCAAGCAGAAACAGCTAATCAGGAGATCCTGAAGGGTATCAAACCCCGGCTCTTGGTCCCCTTACAGCGGACTCCGGGTTGTTGGGTGGAGGAGTTACCCTCTGTACCGTGGAGCATCAATACTACGCCTAACAGATCTACATGTTACACACCTTTCTTCATGGTATACGGAGCAGAGGCAGTCCTGCCAAGTGACATCCGACACGACTCATCCCGCGTGGCGTCTTATGTTGAGGCTGATAACGAAAAAGCTCGTCAGGATGCACTTGACTTGTTGGATGAGGAGCGAGACTTGGCAATAGCCCGCTCGGCGATTTACCAGCAAGACCTGCGCCGCTATCACAATCGCCGGGTTAGAAGCAGAACCTTTCAGGAAGGTGACTTAGTGCTCCGGCTCATCCAGGATCAGTTTGATATGCACAAGCTATCCCCTCCTTGGGAAGGACCCTTTGTGGTCAGCAAGAAGCTGAACAACGGGTAATACTACCTCATCGATGTTCGAGAGCACAAAGACTCACGTAAGTCGAAGGAGGAGACCCGTCGGCCGTGGAATATCGCCCATCTTCGGCCTTACCATACTTGAGCCACCGGCTCTCAAGATGTATATATTTTGACGATGTATATATTATATAAAGCAATAAAGCAGGACCTCTGTTCTTTTCACCCTCAAAGGTTTATATGTCTTCTTTATCAGGTGGTGGAAACAGCCAACAGGGAGCGGATCATATCTGAATCCGGCTTTCCCTTTGGTCCGGCTTATGGTCATATCTGAATCTAGCCATGATCACTTGGGGGCTTCCTGTTCAAACATAGGTCGTATTCGAACCAAAGAGAACATAGCTGTCGATACCCACTTGATCGGCATACTGCCAAACCCACTTGGGGGCTTCTTGATCATATTTGAATCACAGCTTAACCCCTTTTGGTCTGATGTGGATCGTATTCGAATCAGCGTCATTAAACAACTCTTATGGTCACTTGGGGGCTTCCTGTTCAAACATAGGTCGTATTCGAACCAAAGAGAACATAGTTGTCGATACCCACTTGATCGGCATCGCCAAAACCACTGGGGGCTATATGATCGTATTCGAATCTTAGCTTAACCCCTTTGGAACGGTTTACTGATCGTATTCGAATTAGAAGCCTTTGAATGTTGTTTATTATCCATTATATTTCATAAGCATAATTACTTGACTATCTTAAGACCTTTTTAAAAGCGCTATGAGATGGTTTGTTGTTCTTCCGGTTTAATATTGGTCACTTTAGTTGTTAAGGGCCAGGTGAACATCATATGTGACAACTTTCAGGAGTTAAACATACCCTCATGATTAGGGTCACATAAACCAGCGAGATTACCAAAAGGATCACAGGTATGCTATTGTGATTATGTTTAACAAATATCATTGTAAACCGGCCTTTATATGATGTTTTGGTTCGCACTCCGGGTTATCAATACCTTATGTGACCCCCGATGCGATAAGTCGCCAAGGGAATTTTGCTTGTTTTATATGCAGGATAATGCAAGCAAAATTTTAACATCAAGGAAATAAAAGATCAACATAAGCTGGAAGTATATAGCGATTGCGGCTTACGAAAGTATTAAGCGCCATAAACACGCGCGAAGGCATGACAAAAATGGAGAGGTTTTTTCTACCCTATTACAAGACTCCCCGAGTCTGAATAATGAAGCATTGTTTTCGCAAAGTCATAAACGTCTGGCGGTTCACTCCGTTGGTTGGCTTGAAGATTGCAGGTTATCCTTCTCCGCCTCTCCGTCGGCTGCCCTGTCCTGGAAGGTTGACGAGGCCCAGTCAATGCCACTCAAGGCTTCAAACTCAGCTTCATCATCTATTAAACCGGCTGGGTCCACTTCAGGGGCAAAGGTATGCTTACGAATTGGAGGGATCAGGCTGACTTCATCATAGGGAGGTGTTGGAATTCTCCGGTTCTCACTGTCATAGCCCGGCTGATACTTGGTAAGGTCAGTATCGTTCCCAATGAGAGTAGCCACGGGGCGTATATCTTTGACACAGGCGGTGAAATCATGTTCATCAAATACGGTCCCATCCTCTTTCAGACACGGGTATCCAAGAGCAAGGTCGGTCGGGTCTAGTTCTGGAATCCATGCTTTTGCCCGGCTCAACGCGGCTATGGCCCCGGCTCTTGAGGACGCCCGCCTTAGATCTTGGACCCATTGAGGTAGTACAGCAAGACACTTCAGCACGTCTTGCAGGAGGTGGGGAGTGTCATTTGATAAAGCTACAACGGCCAAAGCACGTTGTGACCCAGTGTACACTTGCTCCACTAGAGTGTAAACCGCTTTCAGTTTGATCAACATGTTTTGCTTGAGGTTTGTGCTCCTGGGGCCTGCGTTCATAAACATAAGGTGAGCTGGAGATAATGATTAAAATAGTCATCAAAGGAAGGATTACAAAATTTGAGGTTATATACAGTAACTTACCGAAGATGGCTGAGACCATCTGAGATATCTGGCGCTTTAAGCCGGACAGCTCGGCTGTTGCTTCTGCAAGTGATGTTTCTGCTGTCTCGACCCGGGTTACTAGTGAGGCCTTCTCATCAGCCCAGATTTTCTTCTCCGCCTCAAAATTCTTCTTCAATTTCTCTTGTTCAGAGACGTTGAATTCAAATTTGGAGTTGGCCTTTTGAATTTCAAGTTCTTGAGCTGTCAGACGGCTCTTCAGGTCAGCAATCTCTGACTCAAATTGACTTATGGTGGCCTGCATTGATGCCGGGTTATGGTCAGAATCATGGTAAGATAACATTAAGTCCCAAGTACTTTGCAAGCAAAGATACTTGACACTTGGGGGCTAATGTATGCTGAAGAATTTTATCTTACAATGCTGGTTCATGCAAATTAAGTCCCAAGCACTTTGCAAGCAAAGATACTTGACACTTGGGGGCTAATGTGTATCGCAAGTTCAAGGTATCATGTTACAACCGGGTTAAATATCTTCTTTCTAAACCGGACAAAGCAGTGCTAAGCAGTTTTCTAAGTCTACAGCATATTTATTCATAAGCAATAGACTTGGGGGCTGATACAGTAAGTATGATTCAGAAAAGTAGCATAAGTTATACCTCAGATTTTTGCTGTATTTGCTTCACCATGTCAATTTCCAGGTCACGGCTGCTATGTACTTGATTGAGATAATCAGAGACTATATCTCCAATGCTTAAATGAGTATAGTCAGCAATGTCTAGCTTGGCCTTTCGGCGTTCCAGAAGCTCCTCCTTAGCAGAGCACTTGGCAAGGACAGTGGGCCGCCCTGGTTCAACAAACTGAGTCTTCAGAATCTCAACTTCCGGATCAATTATCTTTGCCAGGCTAGGAGCTTCCGGGTTATCAGAGCTGTTGAGAGTATCTTCGGCGGGTGGATCAGAGGTTGGTGTTGGAATGTCATAGGCTGGTTCAGGCGGCGACTGATGGGTAGAACTGTCAGGAGCAGCCGTACCAAGCTCCAGTTCAGTCACGACCGGGTCTTGGGACGGCTTACTCTTTTTTGCCCTCTTACTGGGCTTCACTTGCACGCTGTGGACAAAGGCAGAAGGATGAATACAAAAGCATGGGTAAGGTAAAGCATAAGGTAAACAAAATTACATTACCCGGGGGCAGTTTTGAAAGCCGGCATGTTAGACTGCATAGACTCGCCGGAGGAAGCAGAGGTATCCTGATAATTGGAGTCAGATGAATTGAGAGGTTGACGAATTAAACCCACCAAAGGTAACACATAACGTAAACCGGAGATAACCTCAGTCCGACACTTCCTGGTTACGTCAGGTAAGCCGAAGGAGAGCTCTATATCCTTGCTGGTCCGGGTCTGCCTCCGGCTTTCCAATTGTTGTTGCTTCAAAAGAAATTGAGGATCTTGGTAAGCCAAAGGATGTGAAAATCTTACTTTCCGGGTTACTCTTCGAATTTTCTGACGCGGCAGGGGCTCAGAGTCGGAGGAGATTATAGTTACCTCTTCCTCGATGGCTCTACTGTTCCCCGTGTCTTCCTGAAAAGATTTAATGTCAGTAAGGTGATGATAAAGAGTCAAGGGAGTTGAAATTTACCTCTTCTTCATCATCATCGGTATCATCAAGTTTAAACATATCTGAAGCGCTTGGCTTCCTCTTCTTCGAAGTTCCAGTCTTGGCGTTTTTCCTTTCGGCTCTTTTTGCCGCTCTGACTTGTTTGGCCGCCTCATGGTCATACTTGACCTTCCAGAAGTTGTCATCGACCTGTGAAAAAAGATAAGGGGTTATGAGTAAAAGCAAGGGGTAATATAGTAAAGAGTATTCATTGAGGTTGATGACTCACTGCGAGGGGCGGGTTCTTCTTGCAGAAAGGAAGTAAGCCAAAGGCATTACTAGTCACCGTGCCCTCTTTCAACAACGTTTGGGTCGTAGCCTCCACCACATCATCTGGTAAGTCGTCGGGACTATGACATAGTGGGTCATCCTTTTCGCCAGTGTAAGAGCACATTAAGCCGGGGCGGCAGCTTAACGGGATCACCCGCCAGGAGATCCAGACTCGCACCAAATCAATACCATTCAAGCCATTACCTAAGAGGGCTTTGATCTTCTTGATGGTAGGGGCAAGCGATAGACGTTCAACAGCGGTTAGCTTATCCGGCAGCGGGTGATTTGATTCAAGGCGCAGAGCGCGGAAGCCGGGCAGAGGGTTCTCGTCAGCCGGAGAAGTGTCCTGGCAATAAAACCACGTCTGGTTCCAGTCCTTTGGGTGGCTGGGCAGTTCGGCGTAAGGAAAGAGGCAGTCTCTCCGCCGCTGAATTGAGATGCCACCGAGTTCTAGACTGGGCCCGTTGGCACGTTCATTCTGCCGGTTTAAATAGAATAGCTCTCTGAACAAAAGTAGATTGGACTATTCTCCCAGGTACACTTCGCAGAAAACTTGGAAGTTGCAGATATTTAACATGGAATTGGGTCCAATGTCTTGAGGTCTGAGGTCAAAGAATGCAAAACATCCCTGAAGAATTTTGAACTGGGTGGAGCAAATCCCTGGCTCATATGATCCGTAAAAACTATCACCTCCCCTTCTTTGGGCTGAGGTTTCTCCTCGGACGGATCAGGGGCACGATAAAACATGACCTCCTTCTTGGGCAGATGGCCAGACTTCACAAATTCAGACAATTTGCTTTTTGTGACAGTGGATTGGACCCAATTACAGGTCACAGGAGCCTTGGTTGCCTTAGGTGCCATGACGCAAGTGGAAGCCTATGACAAAATAAGAAGCTCCGGTTCAATTTTAACCCGAAAGGAAAGTATTTTTAAGTCTATTCAAAATGGCGGCTTAAGATGGGGCCTAATGACATATGGCTAATTATATATGGTTATCTAAGCCGCTATGGGAATCAGTAACAGTTAAGTTATTTTAAGCCGCCAGGAGCTGGCAAGGCTGTCGATTAACATTGTCTATTTTAAGCCGGCAATGAGAGCCGCTAGAGTTAAATGGGCCTAACAGAAACAGATTTTTGCCTAAGTGTCGCACAAACAAGTTTCGCAACTGGCAGAGATTAATTTGGATCAAACAGGTGTGCAGAAAAGGAAATATTTCTAAACCTAGAAACCAATGCAGGTGAGTTCATAAACTTGAAGGAGGCCTATCTGCAAGCGAAAAGGGATCTATTTGCATTCGAAATGAGTGCGAAACAGCTACCGCATTGGTTTTATACTGTCTTAAGATCAGAAAGAGGCGTCAGAGGTGGAATCTATCAAGGGTTCATAACGGACGGCGACGAACACCGAAGAACTCGAAAATCTTAATGCAGATCTGAGGAACATGGAGGAAGAAACTTACAGATGCAGAGTTGCTGCGGAGGTCCGTCGCATTTTTTGGTCAAGTCAGGTTGATGCAGTGGCCTGAGTTGGTGAAGATGAGGAGATCTGCGGCAGCGGGGGCGGCGAAGCTCTAAGCAGCAGAGAGACAACAAGAGGAAGAAGCCAAATGAAGGGGGAGAATGGAAGACCTAGGTCGTGCCTATTTATAAGGGAAGACCGAATGAGACGGCGCGAGAAACGAGGAGACTAAACATCATTATCCAGCAGCCCCGACGCCTCGGTTTCCGGAACGGTCAGTAAAAGCAAAGATCCGTTGGAGGATATGGTGGAGTAAAATATGAATTTAAGTAAAGATGACGTCACGGCGAGTTAACGTGGATCCAGAAGATGACGTCATGGCGGGTTAAATCCTTTTGCACAGACAGAAGACCGAAGGCTTATTTCTTAAGGTATTTTAAGATTGACATGAACCGGTTCAAATCAATCTAGGGCCTAATGTTGGGGATATTACTATTTGTGTAAGCCGCCCAGGAGGGGCCGGGTTACGCAAAGAAGACTCATCAGAAAGAAGCCCAAGACCAAGCATGAAGATGGTGGTTCAATAAAGGGTCTAAGGCCCACATGCGGCTTAAGGCCCATAGTGGTAAACCGCCACGATGATATGACTTGTAACATAAGGTAGACTTAACTAGTCACCGAGCCGGACACTATCTATGAGCCGGCCGGGACTTTGTAGGCCGCAGGGCGTCCACCCGTGTATATAAGGGGACGATCCGCTGGCGGCTTAGGGCAAGAAACAACTCATCGAGAACCGAGCATAGCGTATCTCACTCCCTGGTCATCGAAACATCAAGCAATACCAACCCAACTAGACGTAGGCCTTACCTTCATCGTAAGGGGCCAAACTAGTATAAACCTCTCGTGTCTCTTGTCCTGATTAACCCCTTCAAGGTTCCTAGTTGCGATGGCTCCACGACTAAGTCCTTGCAAGAGGACATCTGCCGTGACAATTCCACGACACCCCTCTTGTAGTTAGCTCACGCTCCGCCACTGGCACCAATTGTCTCGGTGCACCGGATACATCCCCGGTAAAAGGATGAAGCGGTCGGATGGAGAGTGGGTGAAGGAGGAGCACAGATGGGAGCACATGTGGGAAGTAGGCAAGCCGTGTCCCCCAACTTGACGGGGCGACACACATTGCATCAGCTGTCAGGATAGAAGTTCCTCGTCTTCCTATCAAACTTCTCACGCACCCATTTCGGCTATGCTTTTAAGTTTTAAGCTCAAGATCGTGCGTCCCTTTACACCATCGTCTACGCTGGTCATTCCTGCTTGAGCTCGTGGAGTTCCCTGGCTTCGGTCTACGTTGGTGCATCATGGTTTCCCAGTGCTGTTATCTATGGCGTACAGTCAGCACCCGCATGTCTGTTGTTAATCACTCGCCTGGAGAGGAGAATGACCACTTATGTGGGTTGTAGCGTGCGCCAAGTTGAACCCCTCTTGTCGATGTTCTTTGTCTTGGTCATGGAGGTGTTGTCGAGGTTGCCTTGACCAACGGCCTGCCAAAGGACCTCCTGGGCAGCAGGGGAGGATGACTTACACCTATATACGCCGATGACACGATCATCTTCTTGAGGTCTGATCCTGAGGAGTGAGGATTGCACCCTCATGTGTGAGTTCCTATGTGCACACCAACTTTCACTGGGCCTACTTTGGTTCAAATATATAGGACACAGATATCTGTCGAACATTCGGTCCGGGGACCTCCGAGACTGAATGAAACGTTCGGTAGGATCGCTCCCCCCAGACGAATGATTTCATTTGATGGGTGAATCCCCGCAGCAGTGGCGGAGCTTGAAATGAAAAACTGGGCGGGCCGGGCAGGCTAATCTGAATGGAATTTCTCTTGAGCTGGCCATCACTTCGTGCATAGTGCGAGTGTTTTGCTCTTAGGCTGGGCGGGCCATGGCCACCTTTTGCCCTCACGTAGCTCCGCCACTGCCCCGCAACACGATCACCCCTCCCATTGGCCCTACAAGCCTTTTCCCTACAAAAAACAAAAATGGATAAAAAAAGCCCAGTAGAGAAACAAAAGGAAGAAGTCTAGATCTTTTCTTTTTTGCACCAAATAAAAGCCCAGCTTTTGCTCTGCTACGAAAAAATGCATCAAATTTAAAAGCAGAAAAATTGCCATGGAAAATACCAAAAACATTGCCATTACATTTAAGATTTGCCATCATATTATTTTTTTACAATGGCAAGGTTTACGAACATATTTGATTCCTAAGAAAAGCATGGCAAAAATTCAAAAATTGCCATGGCAAAAATATGTTTCAGAAAATGACATGGACTAAAATGTTCTATAGATCATGATCCATAGACTAAAAAAAATGCCATGATCCATACACTATAAATTCCATGATGCATAGGCTATATTTGCCATGGGCCATGGCAATTTTGTTGGATCATTATCCAGAGATTAAAAGAAATGCATATACTATAATTTCCTGGCATGATCCATATAATAAAAATGTTGAATAAAAAATGCCATGATCCATACACTATAATTTTCATGATGCATAGACTATTTGCCATGGCCCGGTGCAAAAGAAATTTGCCATGTTGCAAAAAGGGAAGAAATTTGCCATGGTACATATAGTAAAAAAATGCCATGATCCATAAAATACAATTGTCATGCCCCATGAAAGTAAATTGCCGTGGTCCAAATAAAAATTAATTTTTGATGTGTTGTAAAAGAAAGCAAAAATTGCCATGATCCCCAAACTAGATTGCCAGGCTCGAACAACTTAATTTGCCATGGTCCAATAAAAAATTGCGATGGTATTAAACGAAAAACATGAGGAGTAAAACTAATGTTGTCATGTGTCATGGCAACTTTGTTTGAAATGTTCTAGATATCATGATTCGTAGACTACAAATGCCATGATCCACACAATATAATTCCCATGATACGTACACTTAATTTGCCGTGATCATGTTCAAGGGAAAATTTGCCATGTACCATATAGCTAAAAATTGCCATGTGACATGTACCTAAAATTTGCCATGTACCATATAGCTAAAAAAATTGCCATGTACCATATAGCTAAAATTTGCCATGTACCATATAGAATAAAAAGGGAAGAAGTTTGCCATGGTCCATATAGCTAAAAATTGTCATGCTCCATAAATTATATTTGCCATGATCCATCAAACTAAATTGCCATGGTCCAAACAAAAGTAAATTTTGGCCATGTTGTGAACAAAAGAAAATGTCCATGCTCCATAAATTAAATTTGCCATGCCCTCTCCTGCCTTGCTCCGTTTCCAACATCTTTCCTCATCTTTTTCACATTGCTCTGTCCTCCGCAGGCGTAGCCATGCGCAGACTACTCTCGACCACCCCCCTTTCAACCTTTGCCCACCCTCTCCCTCATCCTCTGTCCCCCACGACGACACGACATGATCTAATCAACGACGATGGAAGATGCAACTATTTGGAGAGGGGGGGGGGGG